>NC_056729.1:1335613082-1335714386 GCF_019279795.1 Protopterus annectens | reverse complement strand
CCTATGTTCTAGCGAGACAGGTTGTAAAAAGCAACGGAAATCTTGCTTTCTCCGTTAAAAAAAAAAAAAAAAAGTGTTATACTAATGGAAAAAGTCGGGGCGACCAGACCTTTTTCCATTACTATTACTCTGATTTACAACGTGCGCACGTTTTAGAATATTAATGGGGGGGTCATTGTATAATGGACGTTTTAAAACATGAAGAGAACCAGTCGAAGATGACTTTCCTGCTTAATTTAGCAGAAGTGTTTTGGTGTCAGGCAGGAATGGAAACCAAACCAGAAGTATACAAAAAATCAGGCAGCGACTGAATGTGCCAAAAAAAAAATTAAAAATAAATAAATAAATAAAATACAAGGAGAAGGACCAGACAAGAAGGGAAAAATGTAGAAAATGCATAAATATAGTTTCAGGTACAGAAAAGTCCTGAACAACCTCTTATTGATCAGGATGTTAATCAGGATCTGATGCAGGAATGGTTAAGGAGAGGTGAATTTAAAAAAAAAAAAAGAAAAAAAAATGAAAGGTTGATATTAGCAGCCCAGGATATTGGACTACACATACATTGGTTTACAAAGTCCACTGAATATGTGAGAGACAAATGCAGTTTCTACAAAACAGAACTTGAAACAGTCATATCTAGTTACTGGGTGTGATACACTAATGGCACAGGGCCTGTCTACTGACAAACATAATAATGTGGCAAGATCGTTGCAGTGGGGATTGTGCAAACATTACAATACTGAAGTAGCTAAGAAGCATTGGAAACATGAGCCACAAATCATTATACAGAATGATGAAATTTACATCACATTGGATCACCCATTACCAACTGTTCATAAATTAGATGCAAGATAAACATATCTAGTACTCCATGACAAGAAACTGAACATGAATGCTGTATAAACCGGGCGTGAAGACAAAAACACTATAATGGATGAAAATTCCAAAATGAAAGGAATAAATGCAGCATATTAAAAACTGCATCATGTTTAATCCCAATAAATTTTGAGTGCTTTAGTTCTGGAAAACGAAACTTCAGAAAAACATTTCCACATTAATTAGCTAACTACCTTCCCATTTTAAGGACAAGTGCCAATAAGGTCAGCAATATCTCCATAAAGAAGAACAAACCTCATTACAAATAAAATAATAAAAAGCACTAATAAAAATATCATCTAATGCATTAAAAAACAGATGTAATCGCACTAATTCCTACAAGTAGGGCATAAAACCATTCTAACTAAATAACTGAAGTACAGAACCATTTTATACTCTACCTATACTAATCAAATAAAATACATATAAACAATGAAATGTTAGTAAAAACGAATAACCACTTATAAAACGAATAAATACATTTACACACACAAAAAAGGGGTGTTCATAGCCTCAAGCCTTAATTGTCACCATAATTCCCTATATTCTAGTCAGGATTCCCATTCTTCATCTCTAAGGAGAACAGGGACTTGTTCCAAAACTCCAAATTTAAAATTCATGACGTTATTACATGTGGTAGTGTGTCTGTAAACAGCATTATGCAAATTAGAAAATTTAATATCGTAAAGGTGTTTATAAATCCTTCTATTTGAGGATCCCTCGTTCCCCACATAAATTTCATGACAAGAATACAAAAGTAACACTAATTATTGAAATTACTACACCTAGCGACTATCTCTCTCTCTCTCTCTGTACATAAGACACTGTAAAGTCATAAAATACCAGGATGTGCAGGCAGAAATGAGGGCAATGTGGATGAAGGATACCCAGACAGTTCCGATAGTAGTAGGAGCAATGGGTCTTATAAAAAAGAATTTGCAGTCTTAGTTATGTTAGCGGTACACAACTCCATATGAATTGCAGGAGTCATTTCTGGGCACACTGCAGGTGCTGTGAAGAGCACTTTTGTCCAACATGAACGACAAAAACAATACAAATTTCACAACCTTTAATAATACTTTTGAATCAGGAATGGGGTCCATTCCGGTAATTGTATTAGAAACTCAAACGACTTTGAGAAATTAAAGCTGCACCCCCCCCCCCCCCAATAAATAAAAAAGCACTTTTTTTTGACCCTCCGATATTTTTAAAAGCCAGTGGTGAGAGAGATGCTGTGCAGGAAAATGAAATCTCATGATACTGCAACCTCATCTAAAAACCGTAAACTACTGACCACACATAACAGTGCCAATACACATTACATCAAAGATCAGCCTGGTACCAATGTGTGGACAGGGGCAACGTGTGTGTGCGTGTCTGTGTGTGTGTGACAGTGATAAACGTGTATACCAGATCATGAAGGAATGGATTTAGTGTATTTCTTTAACATTAGGAGCAGAATTTCTGTACTTTGTTGGTAAACTCCTTAAATCATCAACTTAATTTAAGTTACAGCATTAAATTAGATGCTTCAAAAGCAAATCATGGATTTCATCATTTTTTTCTCCAATAAGTCAGTCTAAGAAATAGGAAGGCTGTGATACACTAATTGTTCAGAATTATATTTTTCTGTAGGCATTTCCTATTTGCTCAAAAGACAGTTCCTGCAGTGTTTGACTACCACTTGTTAAACCAATGTACAAACAGATGTACTAGGCTAGACCACTGATCCACATGGGCTCTTTAGACACAGCCTAGGAGCATTGTCTTGTTAACTAAATTGCTCACAGACACAAAGTAGGTAAGGGAAGGTTGAGGGAATCAAACCCTGTACCACATAACTACAGCTCTCAGCCTTAACCCTCTATGCAACCTGCCAGATATCAAACTCTAGACTACTGGAGGCAGCTTATTAATAGCTCATCACTTTGATCTCTATACTAATTGCCAGACATGTAACACCTACACTTTAGAATGGCACGATGAAGCACTGTGGCCAAAGACATGAGAGAGCTAACGTTTTCCATTCATTTTGATGATTTTAACAGTATCTAAGCAGTGAGGTGTCTCTGTATTTGTGCTCAACTTAAATCCCCATGTTGGGGTGGGGGTGTAGGGTCCTATCTGAAAGGAAAACTCAAGACTCAACCATCTAGAGACTGTTGTTGGTCCAGCTGCAGTGATGCCAGCACAGCATGCCTGACATCTTGAGTTTGAGTTCCAGATTAGAACCCCTATCACTTCTAGGATTCTAACAGTTGTTAAAAAGAGGGTGTTCTCTGTATTTGTATGCATGCCCATCATTTGACCCTTTAGACAAAGTAATTTCAAAAACTGAATAAAGCACCGTCAAAAACATGATTAGACATGGATGTGAAGCATAATGGAGAGGCATTCGTAGCCTGTTCGTATCTTTTTTTATGTCTGCTTGCCTCTGTCTGTTATAGACCAAGTCAAATGTGCAAGGTTAAATGAAGCAGCAATTAGAAGAGATATATATGATCACAAGCAGTTTAATAAGATAACCCAAATACTACCAGTATGCACAACTACACAGCCTCAGACTCCAACAGCATGTCACTTACCGCAGTATGGATGTGTACTTTGATAAGGATATAGAGAACGGGCAGGGAGATGTAGGCAATAAATTCCCAGATCTTTCCAGTCAGCAGCATCCAAAGCATGTGATCACCTGCATCTATACGGATCCAGCACCAGCCAACTGAAACAGCCGATGCATCATATCCGATCTTCTTCAGCGCCACTGCTGTCACTGTGATCAGAAGCGGCACACACCAACTATGGAAAAAAAATGGATCTTGTGTCAGGGGAGCAGAAAAACACAAGTATTGTGCAATGGAAAACAAACTACTCACCTCAAATCCAACAAAGATGGACATTTTCTCAATCTATACTTATTAGGTAAACTAAGCAAACAAAATTTTCCCACTTAAGAACCTTTTTCTTTATTAAATATGACTTGATAATTTCATTAAATCATAACTTTTTCACTAAAGCCATATTTAAACAATTAAGAGACCTGCCACTTCTCAGAGTAAAATATAGGACAGGTTAGGTACTCTAACTACTTTGTATTTTTTATCTAGAAAAATCTTCTATGTATTCTGTTTTAACAAAGGATCATAATGAAGGCTGCATCATTAATGCATGCAGTTTTGATAAAGTTGCATTTTTGTGCTGACCTGCATGCACAAGCACCACACTGATTTGCTGGCTTGTAGACAAGAAGGCCAGTGCTCTTAAACAGAGGGGGTTATTCCTGCTATTCAAAAGGTGCTTAAGTTGCTAGCAAACATCAGCATTTCTACGTACTCCCATTAATATAAAACAGGGAACATAGTTCTCATATGCGATGAGGGGTTCATTGAGGTCATGCATCTCAGTGGTAAGTCCCCATGTTCTCTTCCTGAGGCAACCCTCGCCCCCTCTGCCCTATCTATACACCAGTTGCAGGCTTACTGCATGCCAACATTACTTGCTAAATGCAGTCAAAAATACTTTATTTCTAAACTATAGCTCAGATAAAGGAACTCCCCACCATGCAACCATCAATAAATAGTGTCCCTGACACCGTCCATTTCCTAAGGCTCAAATCACTTTGCACTGGCAGTTTGGGAATCAAATGCATACCCATCTGATCTCTGAAACCAGAAAAACACCATCATTCCAATCCTCCATAGTCCAAGGCATCACAAACTTTTAACTTTAATGAAAAGCAAGATTGGCTGGATATAAAACATCCAAACAACAGTGATCCTACTCAAACAGCCACCATAGCTATGTAAACTATCCAAGTTTAACCCTAAATTTTCATAACAACCTTGAATATCTTCAGACATAGAAAAGAAAATTACCTTATTATTTGCAAACAAATCCACCTATATTTTAACCTACACATCCTGGTAAGGATTAATGTCACAAAAAGAAAGCACTTACAATGACACTGGCAACCTACAGACACTGGACCCATCTCAATTTGGCTTTGTTAAGGGAAGGTCATGCTTACTTAACCTGGTAGACTTCTTTGACATGGTCACCAAGGCAATCAACAAGAGTAAAAGTGCATATTGCATATCCTGACCTGGCGAGCTAGGCATAAACTCCTACATAACTCACTAGATTGCAAACTAATTCACAGATGGGATCCAAAAAATCAGGATCATTAAAACCATCTCCACTGAATGTTAAAGGCCTCAGGTTCACCAAGTTTGCAGATCACTAAACTGGAAGCTATTACAGATTCCCCCCAGGCACAAATATCTCGCAAGTGGTTTTAACACAGACAAATGACTAGTGCCAAAGCCATGGCCTAACTACAAATGACTAGTGCCAAAGCCATGGCCTAAAACTCAATTCCCCCAAAAATGCATTATAATGCCCTCTGGGAAATTGTCAACCCAAATTTATTACTCCATTGGTAAAACACCCCCAAGAGATGACCCAATAAGGAATCTGGGAAATATGTAGACAACAATCTGGCTTTTGACCAACATGTAGCCAAGGTAATAAGACAATCATTCTATGTCGCCAAACTTAAAGGTAAGGGTATGGTATCCAGGTCCAAGGAAGTTATAGTGCCACTCTACCTAGCCCTTATCAGGCCCATCACTGAATACAATGCCGACTTTTGTAACTAAATCAGACATTTGCAACAGCTGAAATGCTGCCCACAAAACTTTCTCATGAGGAGAGACAGGATATGAAAACCCTGTCTTTAAATGATCTCCTAAAGGCTCTGTCTCGGTATTCAGTCTCCTAAAGGCTGGATCTGTTACACATAAGCAAAACAAAAACCAGAAACACTAGATCCAGGGATCTGAACTTCACTTGCAACATAAATGGAATATACTAAAAAGACAGATGTGTCCCAAATGATCCCTGCACTACAAATAGGCTCCCCATCCATGTAAAACAGAGTTCTACCCTATTCAAACAAACATTTACAACTGGATGGGAAATCATAAATTTACCCCTTGTCTGGCACCCATGCCCGTTATGGACTGAAGCAGTCAACCTATCACCACCCACTTCAAATCCTGTTACCTGCCTACTAACATGCTTCCCCACATATTATACTTAGGACCCAAATGGTTTAGGGTGCATGGCTAGGCTTGTAAGGGCCCCACAGTGGTTCTGTTAGAACAGTTGAATGGCTGCACCTCAAAACAATAAGTGTGAGGACTACAGAACAGATATGCAGCCGAGCCAGGTATGGAAATAATGTACATAAAGAAATCTGGTGGTGGAATGTAGAAGTCCAGGAAGTCATCAAAAGAAAGCAAAAAGTGGGAGACTAAAAAGACGGACCAAGCTAGGAAAGAATATTAGTTGACTAATAAAGAAGTAAACAAGCCAAAGACACTCTACCAGCTTCTAAAAGTGAGTAAGTGGATGGCACAAAGAAACTAACAGTTTGCAAAGCAAAGACAAAGATTAAGAAGATAGTCAAACACCCTTCATAAGGGATGCCAGCAACAACCTGCTCATCAGTCTGCAGGACATCAAAGACAGATGGAAGAAGTACATCTAAGCAACTTCTGAATGAAGCTGCACTGCCCCAGACAGAGCTTATGACAGCAGAAGAGGAGGGGCCCACCACAGTAGAAGTAAAATGGCACTAATAAAAATGAAGTCAGGGGAAAGTAGCAGACTCAGATGAGGTCATAGCAGATATGATCAAGATACTGGGCGAGCAAAGGGAAAAATGCCTCCCGAGGGTAGTCATAGCAGTGTGAAGAGAAATGCATATTCCGGATGACTGGAGAATAAGCATACTAGTGCCAGTGATCAAGAACAAAAGACATTCACAACTGTCGGCAGTACAGCAGTCTCAATCTCCTGACATACTGTATGAAAGTTCTGGAGAGGGTGACTGATAAATGGATACGGAGAGTAGTGAGTAGTAGAAAGTAATATGGGAGATGAGCAGTTCGGATTCAGATCAGGATGTTTGCAGTGATATGGATAGTTTAGAAGAAGCTAGAGATATGGAAAGAATCTAACTGGGCATTCGTAGACTTGGAGAAAGCATATATTAATGTCCCAGGAAAGCTGATTTGGGCATTCCTCCAGTGGTTCAACGTCCCCGAAACATTGGTGGATTTAGTTCAAACTATGTACAAGGACCCCATGACTCAAGTATGAATAGTGCTCAGTCTCGCAGAGGCATTCCGAGTGGGAGGGGGTTTGCATCAAGATTCAACTCTGAGCCCACCGCTGTTCATACTGTTGATTGACTACATTAGCAAACAGGTCAGAGGGGGACAGAGTTGCTGTATGCACACAATGCGGAATTACAGGCAGACTGAGTAAGAACTTCAGCAAAGGATAGGGGAATGGAATGCAAATCTGAAGGCACACAGGATGAAATGAGTGGAAATGAATAGTTATGGTGGAAATAGCAGAGGGAAATGGCATGAAACCACCATCTGCAAAATTACTTGCTTTGACACTGCTAGTCCTTTTTTCCACCCTTCACAGGAGACAAACCGCTGATTAGTACCATCTCAACTGCCTGTAAACATCCAGAGTGTGTAATATTCACTCTTCCTTATTTTTAGGTTCTGGAAATAATACAAGGAAATTAATAGTTTGTTTTATGGTAAACTCTAAAACCACTTTAGGCATAAAAAGATTATTTTCTATAAGGAGAGGGTTTCTTTGAGAACTAAGGTACAATTAACTCAACAGCTAGGAAGTCAGATATTCTTCATGCAAAAGTGTAGGACATGAGTAGCACAGTTTTCCATGTTACGGACATCATGTCAGCCTGATGAACCATTTCAGATGGAAGAGTTTTCAAGCACAAAGTTAAGATCCCAAGTAGCAGCCACCTATTTCGAAGGTGGACGGATACGCAAAACCACTTTCAAAAAGCTGCTTGATGTCAGGACAGAAAAAAAGGAAGGGTATTTTTAAGGTCTTTCAAGCAAAAAAAGGTTGAAAGATGAATCCTGATCCAAGAATAAAGATAAAAACTCACAAGTAAATGTAGAATAAAAAGCAAGAGAGCCTTGAAAGGGTTCTTAGAGTGGTGGCAACTCGAAAATCTTTTCCACATGCACAAATATGACTTTCTAGTATCAGTGTTCCATAGGAAAAACATACACCTAAAGATATCAAAACTCATCATCCATGCAGTTAATTCAGTATCTTCAGAGTTGTGTGTAAACCACCAACCACTATTCTTATGCGGGTAAGTCCATTCTGTGAGGAAGCCTGTGGTAAATGCCCTTGGCCACATTCAAAAGGTGAGAGAACCACTGCTGCCCTGGCCAAATGTGAGTTGCACACAGCCCTTCTAAAGATTCAGAGAGAAACAGTGGAATGGGAGTAAAAGCAAACCGCAGAAATCCTGTGCATGGGAATGAAAAAGCATTCATCTTCCAGGAGGGAGTGTCTTCAGACAGCTGTTTTAACAAGAGGCAAAACAGATATATTTCTCATTTGGATCAATTCCTGAAAGACCCCTTGGTGTAGTTTCCATTTGTAAGGTTCTATATTGGTTCTGCTCACCTTGTCTGTTATAACATTTTGCTCTGATGGAATGTATGAAACCTGAGTAGCCAATCTGAGCACAGATGCCATCTCCCAGGCTAAAAAAGCCAGTCTGTAAATTGGAGTAAGATCCAATACCACCATCCCCAAGCTTTATGTACCATATCACTGTGGTACTGTCTGTGAGAACTTACAGAGGTCCTGAAGACTAGTCATAATTTAAGGCCTCTAAAGCACGGATTACTGACAATCTAACATTTGTGTGCTTTTGTCTGTCCTGGGAGTTCCACAGTCCTTGCACTTTTACCCCTTTTGAAATAGCTCCCAAAGCAAAGTCTGGAAGAATGTGCTATGATACATTCTTCAGAGACAGGCTGGTGGTGGGGGTGCTGAAATTTCCTCTTGGCACAAAACATTTGGACAAAACAAAAAATACTGGGGAGGAGCAAAGGCCCAAAATCAGGGACAGATTTTAAATATTGCTCTATAAGAAAATTGCTAGAATAATAGGAAGCATGGCTAGGCTAGGTTTTGCATTAACATGCATTTTCAGAAGGATATGAAGTCAGAAACCTCCTATGTGCATGGCTAGGCTAGGTTGTGCATTAACATGCATTTTTCAGAAGGATATGAAGTCCGCAACCTCCTATGTGCATGGCTAGGCTAGGTTGTCCATTAACATGCATTTTCAGAAGGATATGAAGTCCGAAACCTCCTATGTTTGCCATTACTTGACTTTAATCCGCAGTGATTTGTCAGAAAAACCCACATTTTATAAGAAAGAGGCCACAAATATGATGCACAAATCTGGGTGTTCTGCAAAATTATAGACAGTCACTGGTACTGGCTGCAACAAGATCCTTCATTTAATAAAGGCCATCTACCCCATACATGACAAATCCCTTCCAGCCTCACTTCCTTACTTGCTCTCAGAAGCAGTAAGAACACTTCAAATCATCTATTTCCTAAACTTCAACATCCCCATAGTCTCTTCAATTACACCAATATTCTGCTCGTAGCAACACCAGAAGGTCACTTGCATGCACATACTCTCAAAGCCAGCTACCTCCCTTTAATAGTGTAGCAGTTAGCACAGACGATTTAGGCTGTCAGCTGTTAATGAGCTGATCTCCATGTTACAGGGGTTGATTCCCTCAGCCTTTATTTGCCTACTGCATGACCTTGAGCAAGTCACTTAACCAGACAGTGTCCTAGGGAAATTGACCTACGCTTCGTAATTAGTTTCCTGGATGACTTTCTTAGAAAACACCTAAAAATGTACAGAAGTATCCCTCACACTATCATTCCACCACTGAAGTGCTGGCTTACGGTTGCAAATCAACCACTAAGCAAGCATTTGTCAATGAATTCCTATGGAGGAATGCTCTTACAGGCTACAGGGAGAACTACAGGGCAAGCATCCAGCTCTGGGTGTCTCCAAGGTAAATCCTCTTATCACAAGACCATTGGCCATCTCACCTGCTAGCTGAAATACTGCTTTCCAGAAGATTAAGTATTAATAAAATACAATTTTCCAGGAAAGAAGCAGCAATTTGAGAAATGTGCAGTGCATATCATCTATAATTCATCTCCAACATTGTTTATTTTTTAATATACTTTGTATTTTTGCATCACACTCACCTACATATGTAATAGTACACATAAAGCACATTACAATATATCACACTATAAACCATAAGGTATTCCTAAAGTTGAATTTATATTCAATTGTCAGCTGGAAGATAACAGCCCTGAAGAGCCTTAGGAAACTGCTGATATTTCTATGATTAAAGCAGGTTTCCCAAATGACTCAGTGAATACCAAATAAACTGTTAGCTTCAAACCCAAAGGGATCCAACTAGATCACCCTACCATTGCTTGCTCAATCCAACCAGGTCCGGTGAAACAAAACTAGATGGGGGGGGGGGGTCTATTTTACATGACAGACTTCTTAAAAAGTTGAATATCAAATGGATACCATGTGATCAACTTTTTAAAAACAAACAGATTGCACTGCCATAACTGTACCATGGAGAATCAGATAATGTGCCTTCTTCACCACTGTAGTGTGATCTGTGTGTGTGTGTGTATATATATATATATATATATATATATATATATATATATATATATATATATATATATATATATATATATATATATATATATATGGGTCACCTTCAGATGCCCGATGCGTTTCGCCGACACGGAATCCGACGGGACGAAAAGACCGACAACGCAGATGACCGACAAGGTGAGAACCCGACGGACTCTGTAAGTGTGCGATCGAGTGAGGGATTTAGTGTTAGGGAGCGGACAGGTAAGTGTGCGATAGTGAGGAACTGTGGGTTTAGGGGTGGGTTAAGTGAGTTAGGGTTAGGGAGCAGGTAGGGTGTGTGTGTGATAGTGAGGGACTGTGGGTTTAGGGGTGGGTTAAGTGAGTTAGGGTTAGGGTGCAGGTAGGGTGAGTGTGCGGTAGTGTCGGACCTTGGGGTTAGGGGTGGGTAAGTGAGTTAGGGTTAGGGTGCAGGTAGGGTAAGTGTGCGGTAGTGTCGGACCTTAGGGTTAGGGTTTGGGTTAGGGATAGTGGATATGTTATGTAGTGTACTGTGTTGTTTACGTGTAGTGTGTTGGTGTAATGGTTTTCGGTGTTTTGCGTTGTCGGTCTTTTGGTGTCGGTGATTAGTGTGTCGGCGAAATGCGATTTCGGGCATATAAAGGTGATCCATATATATATATATATATATATATATATATATATATATATATATATATATATATAATAAATAAATAAATAAATAATCAGAGAGGTGTGGAGGTGCAGGAGGGGGGGACTTTCCCCCCTCCATCAAAAATACTGTTTCTGTTACTTTGTACATGTTTGACTTTTTAAACAGTCGATCACATGAATTTAATCATGTGAAATTCAACTTTTTTAAAAAGTTGGTCATGTAAAATGGATCCCACCTCGACAGTGACTATTTCCTTTGTTGTCCTTACTGAGATTTCTGCTCTCAGCCTTTATTTGCTCATGGTTAGATTATCAGAGATTCAGATAAATTTGCTACATTATTACTCAGGTTTCCCAATCAGAATCACCCGAATGAAATAGTCCTACATTAAAGCATTATTTGATTTAGAAAGTCTCTATCATGACAAAGAAACAATAACTGCTAAAATCAAACAAACCAGTTAAAAACACTCAGGACGAGTGCAAAAACATGTAACCAAAAGAAGAAAGAAAAAAAACGCCACCGCCAAGCATAATACCAGACTCTTATATTAATAGACCAAAATAAAACAGTTTACACTAAGCACTTTCACCCTCATGTCATGGGCTTCTTCAGGAGTAGAACCACAACATGAAAATAAAAGTCATGTGATTAGCAATCCATTCATTAACATACAAATGAATGTACATAGTTGAAACCAACTAGTCAATAACAAATGTGTAGAGCAGTGTACTGAACAGTGTTTGCAATTATTCCTCCATTTCAAACAATAAAATACAAACATTGAATTTTTATATAAAAATGCTACTAAGTTCACAAAAACTTAGATGTACATAGGTGTGTACTAGGCTAACGGCCCTGAAGCCTATATAAGCCTAACCCAAGAAGATTAACTGTCATCATGCCAAAAAATCAGCCCTTGCAAGTATTGAACCTCGGACCCTGCATACCATAACCACATCAATTTACCACTTAGCCATCTGAGCACGTTACAATTTAGATACCCTTGAATTTAAAACACTAATCAGAGAGCAGTTTTCATTAATACCTGGCAAAACTGTAGCACTAGCAGCTGCCATTCCATCTCTAATCTCTCTAAATTTGTCTTAGTGTCCCCCTCCCCTTTGTGTAGGAATAATTCATAGGTTCATACTAGGCTATCTGCCCTAGGGCATTTATAAGCCTAGCCAGAATGTGTTTGGCTTTCGCCACCCATTTTAAAATTTATTTTGCTATGCTATAATCAATAATAAAAAAACATAAACTTGTTAAAATTTCCACAAGACAAACTATGAATATAAAGGGCATTTTATTTTTTCTTGTTTTTTACGTCTCTCACATGTTCGGCTATTCGCTCTTAGCTTCCTACTGGTCTTACCCACATAGAAAGCCGAACATGCTGTGTTCGTTGCAAGGTAAACTACTAGTTTTGTGTTACAGTATCCTGGGCATGAAATACTGTGACTAACCTTCTACTGCCACATAGGGACCTTCATTTATATATTTACAGGTCCTACACATGTTACACTTAAACACGTTGGATCTATACGTCATTGTTTTTGTCTCTATACTTTTCTCCAAACACATTTTCAAGTTCTGCCCCCTACTGTAAGTTAACTTCGGGCTTTCACTCAGGATTTGTTTCACATAGTCAAAGACCAAATCCCAACAAGTGTTTACTATTTTTCTAAGGTGTGGTGCTTCTTGATTGTATGAAGTACCAAAATTCTTCTCCTGTTCTACTTTTGTTCTAGATCCTATAGATGTCCCTGTTCTAATTAATAAAATAGGGGTGAATTTGTCTTTCTGTTTGTTTCAAAATCTCATTTCTAATTTTAATAAGCAATGTAGTTGGATATTCTCTCTTTGAACATCCCTATCAGTTTAAAAACCTGTTCTTCAAACTTCACGTTATCACTTATCAATCTCGAAATCCTCACCATTTGTCCCTTAATAACGCAACACTTTTCTTCTGGTGTGGGGGTGGCAATTATTGTCATGTAACAAGGAGTTTGAATGCATGTCCTTTCTGTGGATGGTGGACTCTAAATTAGTGTCTTTGTTTTTATATAACAAAATATCCAAGAAGTCAATTGCCGGAGTACCAATTTTCCAAGTAAATTTCAAAAATGATGTGGTAGTGCTTAAATAATTGGATGAAATCACGGATTTCTTCCTCACTGCCTCTCCAAAGCAGTAATATGTCATCCAGGAACCTAAACCAAGTAATAGCCTTTTCCATAAACCCAGAGGGGAACACTTAACTTTTCTCCCATTCGGATAAAACTAAACTTGCATAAATGGAGCACATTTAGCACCCACTGCTACTCCAGTAGTTTGACAGAAATATTCTCCTTCAAAGGACAAAAAATGATTTTGTAGAACTACATCTTTGAGTTCCACTAGTAGAGTCCTTTTCACACTGTGTATGCCCTCTATATTAACTAACGCATCACCAAATAGTTCTATCCCCTCATGATGTGGGATAACTGAAAACAAATTAATCATGTCTACAGTGAAAAACCTATACTGCTCGTTAATGGGCACCAAATGTGCTCCCATTTATGCAAATTTGGGAGAAAAGATATGTGTTCCCCTCTAGGTTTATGGAAAAGGTTATTACTTGGTTTAGGTTCCTAGAGGACATATTACTGCTTTGGAGAGGCAGCGAGGAAGAAATCCGTGATTTCATCCAATATTTAAACACTACCACATAATTTTTTTAAATTTACTTGGAAAATGGATACTCAGGCAATTGACTTATTGGATATTTCGTTATATAAAAACAATGACACTAAAGAGTCCACCATCCACAGAAAGGACACATTCAAATTCCTTGTTATTCTGCAATAGTTGCCCCAAGTGTTAAGGTACAAATGGTGAGGATTTCAAGGTTGATTACTGATAACAGAAAGTTTGAAGAAGAGATGTTTAAACTGATTGGGATGTTCAAACAGAGAGGATATCCAACTAAATTGTTTATTAAAATTAGAAATGAGATTTTGAAACAAACGGAAAGACAAATTCACCCCTATTTTATTAACTAGAATAGGGACATCTATAGGATCTAGAACACAGAACAGGAGAGGAATTTGGTACTTCCATACAATCAAGAAGCACCACACCTTAGAAAAACACTTGTTGGGATTTGATCTTTGATGATGATATGAAACAAAACCTGGGTGAAAGACTGCAGGTAACTTACAGTAGGCGGCGGGACTAGAAAATGTGTTTGGAGAAAGTTATAGACATAAAAAAATGAAGTATAGATCCAACTTGTTGAAGTGCAACATGTGTAAGACCTGTAAATATATAAATGAATGTAAATATATAAATTAAGGTCCCTATGTGGCAGTAGAAGGTTACAGTCACAGTATTTCATGCCGAGGGTACTGTAACACAACTAGTAGTTTACATCGTAACGTGCACAACACATTCGGCTTTCTATGTGGGTAAGACCACTAGGAAGATAAGAGAGAGAATAGCTGAACATGCGAGAGACCTAAAACAACAAGAAAAAAAGAAAATGCCCTTTATAATTCATAGTTTGTCGAGTGGAAATTTTAACAAGTTTGCTTTTGTCATTACTGACAGAATTATTCCGACACAAAGGAAGGGTACACCAAGACATATTTAGAGAGATTAGAGATGGAATGGCAGCTGCGATCGAGTGCTACAGTTTTGCCAGGTATTAATGAAAACTGCTCTCTGATTGGCGTTTTAAATTAAAAGGCATTTAAATTGTAACATCTAGTTTGTAATCTTGTTTTTATGCGTTACAACTCTATAGTTAATGGGAATTTGTTTTTAAAGCATGAAGAGTTTTTATGAACTTAGTACCATTTTTATATAAAATTGTATTTTTGTACTTTATTTTTAGAAATGGGGGAATAATTAGAAACACTGTTCAGTACACGGCTCTGCACATTTGTTAATAACTAGCTGGTTTCAGCTATGTACATCACTTTGTATGTTAATGAACGAATTTCTGATCACATGACAATTATTTAAATGAGGGATTTCACATTATGGCTCTACTCTGAAGAAGTGTTACATAAAAAGAATTCCCCCTGCACGAAAGGCAATTGCACGGCTCCAGTAATAAAAATCCAAAAGATGAGCCAGCAAACTGTGAGACTAAATTGATATTTATTCAATGAAAAAACAAACCGGTTTCGGCTGGTATACACCACAGCCTTCCTCAGTGTAACTGAAAATCATTGAAAATAATCCTTTTATAGATGTGCTTTAATTAAGTCAAACATGTGATTGGATAATCAAAATTGTTCATTTAATCCAGGTGGGAATAAACCTCCCAGTTTAACAATCCAATTATTTTCTTTAGTATCCAGAATGGAACGCCATCCTGCTTTGTTAGATTTATTACCTTTTATAAATGGTGATCACCATGAAACTGAACTTGGCAGATAAATGTTTGGTGGAATGTTTAAATAGAGCACTAATTGGTTTTTTGTAGTCACTAGTGTGTTCAGAAATTCTTAATCCAAGTGGCTTTGAAATTTGGCCTATATAGAAGGCACCACAGCTGCATGTAGCTAAATAAATCAGCCATTCAATGCTACAATTGGCAAAAAAATTAAATGTCATAAATTGTGCCGCAGTTCTTACTTGTAAATTTATTGGACTTAAAAACTTTGCTGCAACGAGTGCAATGACCACATGGATAACATCTCAGGAGTACCTCACCCGTGAGTGTGGTTTGTACTTCTTGAAAGGATGTTTTGGAATGTGAATGTTTATAATGGTTGAAGTGTGAAGCTAGATTTCTGCCCTTACCGAATGAAAAATAACATCTGTCTGATAGAACATTAGATAGGTTATGATCACTCTGTAGAATATTCCAGTGTCTTTGTACACTAGCCCATGTAAGGAGGAGGGTGAAAGTGCTTTGTGTAAACTGTTGGTCTATTAAATTAAGAGTTTGGTATTACGCTTGGCGGTGGTGTTTTTTTCTTTTTTCTTTTGATAATGGATAAAACTGGCACAGGTAACTTCCCAGTAATGCTGAACTGAATAAATTAACTGTAGAAATGAATAAAAGTTCTTTACCTCAATGAGGTGCTGCTTCACAGGGGGCTGTCCCTCTGGTCTGCCAAAAATGTAAAGGAGGCAAATATTGGAGACAGGCATACAATGAGTCATGTGCTCTCAACTCGGTAATGTCTGCAGTGATTTACGCAGCAGAGCAATTCCTAGAACTGCTCGGCTGCGTAAATCACCACTACCAGCTATGTTAATAACATGACCAAAGGTTCACGCTTAACAATTACTTTCCATGAATCCCATTTAATTATAGGCAAGTGCTGGACAGTTTAGGTGGCAGGTAGTGTTGGGACGTGTGCGTTTGTGTGAATGTATGTAGCTGCATTTGTGAATATTTACAAAGGAATGAGTAGTGTGTCTGTGTCTCCATGTACATGCCTGCTTTTGTGTAGGAGGGCTTCCGTAGCTCTCAACTCCGTGTCCAGCAAGCACTGGCTGAAATATTGGCAAGTGGGGCAGACACTAGACAACATAAACACTTTATATGTATTACTGTCCCTTATTTACAAAGCTAACAAAACAACATACTTAGCAGCAAGAAGCCGCAAATGAATAAGCACCATGAAATTCAAATGTTTAAGTTTATAGACTGCATTCATCTGTGACGATGCACAAAAAGTATAAGAGCCAAAATCATAGCCATTATGTTGCATCTGGAGTAGCCAAGAGGTATGAAGATGTGCCCACATACACGTGTCAGAAAGAAAAAGGGGGGTACCTGTGCCAATGTAATGTATAGGCAACTGCCCATGTTGGTCAGCACTCGCTAATTACCACAAAGCAATTCAGAGACATGCAAATTAAGCTAAAGCTTCTCTGAATTGCTGGTTTCAGTTATCACATTAAAGGGCCTTTTTCCCCATAGCTTTACCGATTGTGGTGGAGCTGCTTTTACTGTCCATGTCTGCCAGCACAACTTGAATAAATGCTCAGTCCTGTATTGACTTGTGAAGACAGGTGAAGGCTACCAGCCTAGCCAGATCATTTATAAACATTAATGTAAGCCACAGGCTTGTTATCTTAAATGGTAAAAATAGTGTTACATGTGGAACTGGAAAAAAGTAACAATGCACTCTGATGTAAGAAAGCTAAGTCAAGCATTTTATGACCGTCTTTGATCTTTAAAGGTGGCTCCAGCCTGTCTAGGTGAAGGAATTATTGCTATTGTTTTAAGGCCCAAGTAATGGCCAGAATTTGCATGCATAAATGTCCTGTATTGCTCTTGTTTCTGCCCAGATGTGAAGAATGTAAATGTGGTTTCTGTTAGCCTGGGAACCCAGGGAAGTGTGAAGAATGTAATGTGAACCAGGAATGTGATTTTAAAAACAGAGAAATTAAGCATTTTTGTCTTGTCCATCCAACTCGCAGCACTGCCTTGCTCTATAAGCAAGTTTATCTTAGATGTGTGTTTTTCTCTTAGAAAAAGCTAGAAACTAGAAAGGTTAGACTAAGTGTTTTTCTGTGATGTCAGAACTGTACTACTGAATTATTTTAAGTATTTCTCTGTGATCTCTGAACTCTTGACTAGTGCCGTGTAGTAAGAAGTATTGTCTTGTTGTTTTTATTATTTATTACTAAATATTTTAAAACCTTTCAACTGTGGCTGTTTTGTGTAGAGATAATTTAAGCTCTGGAATACATTGCATGTATATAGTGATCTTTTACCAAGTCACTCTAATAAGCCTCGACTGTTTAGTTGCACTACCTATTTGGATAATAATATTGCACAGTAATAATTGGACACCCCTTTTAAGGGCCTTTCAGTAGCTGATAAATATTAGTGGCTGGTGGCAACTGGTACTACCGTATAGTCTGGGAGAAAGGGGCACAGCTGGAGAACCTGTGCCAGCCTTCCCCAGGAGTGTTTGTGTGGTTGTCTAAACTCTTCTCAAAGTGTGTGTGTGTGTGTGTGTGTGTGTGTGTGTGTGTGTGTGTGTGTGTGTGTGTGTGTGTGTGTCAGCTAGTTGTGCAGGGACACGAAGCACTGGTTGGACAGAGAGGGTGCTGGAGGTTTTAGCTTGCCCACTAAGCTGAGATCTGGACCCTATAGCTGTGCCAGTGGGGAGTCTTATTGGGGACTTGCAGAGCAAGGGAGCAACCAGCCCCAGACTGACTGTGATCTCTGTGTGCTCTTAAGGGAAATTGCACTTTACTGTGTGCATTTGTTATCCTTTCTTCCTATACGAGATACCCCTCTCTGGTGTTAGTGGTGAGGATTGAGGCTCCTTGATTGCTAGGCCAAGGCACAGGTGTCATATATTGTTTGGCAGTGGAGGGATATCCACATTACATATTAATTGGTTGGCAAATAATAATTGGCTTGTAGTGGTGTGGGTAGAGTGAATCCCTGTAGCTTGTGTGCAGTGAGCTTTGAAGGTGTTTTGTACTCTAAATCAGCCACGCAGTGAATACTCAGAGTTCAAATCACACTGTTTTATTTCTTTTGTTAGCTTAGTTAGTCAGGGTGAGCAGGCAGCATGTCAGCAGAGGATTACAGAAAGCTGACAAAGAGTCAGCTGGCAGAGATGTGCCAGACTAGGGGACCCAGTGCATGGAACCCTGACTAAGGCAGACCTGATTGCAGCCTTGGTTACAGCTGCATCCGAAAACAGCAACCAGGAGGACAATCAGACTAGCAGTGGAGATAGATACCCTCGGAGAATGGACAGCTCAACCTTTCTGCAGAGGACTTAAAAAGCCATCTAGAGCTAGAGACTTGAGTTGGAGGCCAGGCGTTTGGTGAAAGAAGCAGCTGCGAGACTGAGGTGTCTATAGGCTGAGAATGAGAAACTGCTATGCCTGGAAGCAGAGGAAAAGGAGCGGCAGAGGAAGCATGAGGGAGAAATGCTGACTCTTCGCCAGAGTCATGGAGGTAATGGGGAAGGGACTAACTAGACCCCAGAAGCACAAAAGGTCAGCAAATTTCTTCTGCAGTTTAAAGAGGGGGATAATTTTGACAGTTTCATTCATATGTTTGAGAGGGTATGCAAACAGTACAGTGTTGACCAAAGGCTCTGGGTACAGTTCCTGACACCCTTACTCCATGGTAGAGCTGTAACTGTTTTGTCAAAAATGTCTGACACTGCATGTTTTGATTATACTGCTGTTAAAAATCACTTATTGGAATTATTTAAGCTAACACCCGAAACAGATAGGAAAAAAGACGCAAGGCAGATGAAAGTGTGTGTGAATATGTTGCTGAACTAAGCACTTATTTCCATAGGGGATGAGTGGATGTCAGGTCAACACTTTTGAAGGGCTGGCAGACCTTTTGGTGAGGGAACAAGTCCTAGCACTTTGCTTGAGGACATGAGGATCTGGTTAGCTGATAGACAATGCATTACTTTAGATGAGTTGGGGAAGAAGGGAGACCTATACCCAGCAAACAGGGCAGCCCTGCACAGGAAAGGGACCCCCAGTACTGCGCATGGGTCTAAAGGAGCCCATGGTGGGCAGCACAGACTGCCCCAACAGAAACTGCCAGTAGCAGGGGAAGCCACTAGTCCAGGTACACGTCCAGAAGCTAGGTTTAAATGTTTTGAATGCAACCAGTGGGGCCATGTGGCATACAGGTGTCCATGGAGGCAAGGTGGGGAACAAAATGTGAGGGAGCCAGTAAGTGGGAAAGACAAAATGCCAATAGTAGGTTGTCTTGAGACAACAAGGGTACCAGCAGATGTCCTGATAGGGAAGGATTTGGATGAGGTAGTACCATGCGTTTTTGCAGCTGCACACAGTCAGGCAAGGAGACAAGCATGTGGGTCTGGTAGCCTGGGGAGACACAGACAGACTGCATACTTGCAGCCAGGATGGGTGAGGTAGTTACTTCAGGGAGGGAGCTACCCTCTAGCAGTGAGACTGAAGGTGAGCCACAGCTACTTGTGGGTACTGATGTTCCCTTGGACAGAGTGACTGCAAAGGTAGAGGTGAGTAGGAGTACCCAGGCTGACAGTGAGGCACCAATGTTAGAGGATGCCAGACTTCCTGTGGAAGGGGAGCTGGGAAGGGTTACAAGGAGAGAGTTGAGAAAGGCTCAGCTCTCAGATCGTATATTGCAAGGCCTGAGGCAGGTAGCTGGGGAGGCACCTGATTCTCAAGGAAAGGGGGAATCTATATACTGGGACAAAGGGTTACTATACAGTGGAACCCTGAGGGAGGGCTAGAAGGTGAGAGAGTACAGCAGTTGGTAGTGCCTAGAGCCTACCGTCTGGCACTTCTAGTCATAGCCCATGATATTTCCTTTGCAGGTCATATGGGCATAAAATGTACAAAACGAGGCATATGAACTTCTATTGGCCTGGAATTTCCAGAGATGTAACAGGGTACTGCAGGACCTGTGAGCAGTGCCAAAAGGTAGGCAAGGCAGGAGACAAGGTGAGAGCTCCTTTGATGCCTCTGCCTGTGATTGAGGAGCCATTGCAGAGGGTAGGTACAGATATTGTGGGTCCTCTGAGTACCCCAAGTTCCACAGGGAAAACGTATACCCTAGTGGTAGTGGATTATGCTACACTATACCCTGAGGCAGTGGCTTTGCCCTCCTTTGAGGCAGAGAAGGTGGCAAATGCTTTGTTAAGAGATTTTCAGCAGGGTAGGTTTCCCAAAAATATACTGACTGACAAGAGGTGCCAATTTAATTTCAGACCTGCTGGCTTGTCTGTGGTCCTGTGGGGTGAAGCACATGAAGACCACCCCCTACCATCCCCAGACTAATGGTAGTTTTGAGAGGTTAAACTCTACAATCAAGTCCATGCTATGGGCATTTGCAGATCAGTTTAAGAGGGATTTGCCCCATCTGTTTGCTTACAGACAGATTCCCCAGGAATCCACAGGTTTTTCACCCTTTGAATTGCTGTATGAGCAGAGGGTGAGGAGAGCTCTAGATTTAATTTGAGATGAGTGGGAAGGTGAATGAGAGTCTCACAAGGAGTCTGTTGTGGCATATGTCCTAAACCTCAGGACAAGGCTGAGGGAACTCATGGGCTTGGCCCAGGAGAACCTGGCAGAAACCCAACAACAGAAAAAGGTGTGGTATGACATGAATACTCGAGCTACAGAGTATACTGTAGGGCAGCAGGTAATGGATCTCATTCCTGTCAGACACAACAAGCTGCAAGCAGCTTGGGAGGGACCCTACAAGATGGTAAGAAAGGTAACGGAGGTTAACTACATGGTGGAACTGCTAGGCAGAAGGCAGGGCACAAATTGTACCATGTTAACATGATGAAACCTTACCATGACAGTGAGGCCCTTGTGCTGAGCATTTGCAGTGGATTGCAGGAGGAGTCTGAGGGAGATCTGGGGACTGATCTCCTTCAGTGAGGCTCTGGCTGACACCTCAGTGGAAGGGGTAGCAATGTCCCAGCAGCTATCACCTGCCCAGGTTCGAGAAATCCAAGCAGTATTTCAGGAATTTGGCAATATGTTCACTGGGAAACCAGAGTGCACCCATCTGGGGCAGCACTAGGTGGATACAGGACCCCAAAGGCCTATTAGGCTGGCCCCTTATAGAGTGCCGAGAGAGTCAAACAAACTGAGGGAGGAGATACAGGAGATGTTGGAACTAGGGGTAATTCAAGAGTCCAACAGTCCCTAGGCTTCCCCAGTGGTGCTGGTGCCAAAGAAGGATGGCAGCACCAGGTTCTGTGTGGACTACAGGAAATTAAATAGTCACACAGAGTCAGATGCTAACTGCATGTCTAGCACAGATGAGACCCTAGAGCAGCTGGGTGGGACTAAGTATCTTACAACTATCGATCTTACCAAGGGTTACCGGCAGGTGCCCTTGACACAGAGTGCTAAAGAGAAGTCAGCCTTTGTGACTCCTTTTGGCTTATACGAGTTCACAAAGATGCCCTTTGGGATGAAGAATGTCCAGCTACTTTCCAGAGGCTGGTAGATCATATCCTAGCAGGAGCCAAAGAATTTGGCCTTCCTTACCTAGATATTGCCATCTACAGCCATTTCTGGCCAGAGCACCTTCAGCATCTCAGGGATGTGCTGGGCAGGCTACAGAGGGCAGGGTTGACCATTAAGTAGAGCAAATGTCAGGTGGGTATGGCAGAGGTCTCCTACCTAGGGCATAGAGTGGGGAGTGGTAAGATAAGGCCAAAACTTGCTAAAGTGGAAGCTATTCAGGCATGGTCTGCACCTGTTACTAAAAAAACAGGTGAGGGCATTTTTAGGGACAGCAGGGTACTACAGAAAGCTCGTCCTCGGTTATAGTACCTAGCTGCTCCCCTCACAGACCTGACAAGGTAGAACAGGCCAGATAAGGTAGTGCGGACCCCAGCATGTGAACTGGCATTCCAGAAAGCTTTGGGAGGACCCCCTGTGTTAGCCAGTCCAGACTACAGCAAAGAACATTTTGTGCAGGTAGATGCTTTGAACCATGGGGTGGGGGCCATACTTAGCCAGATTTCTTCAGAAGGAGAAGAGCACCCAGTGGTTTATCTCAGTCATAGGCTCCAACCCAGGGAGGAATGCTATGCAGCTGTAGAAAAGGAATGTCTAGCCATAGTGTGGGCACTGCAGAAACTTCAGCCTCATCTGCATGGTATGGAAGGAAATTCACTGTTATGACAGATCACAACCCCCTAACATGGTTAAACAGAGCCAGCCAGCAAAATGCCAAGTTGCTAAGATGGAGCCTGGGGGTGCAAGCATATATGTCCATGCAGCACTGCAGTGGGATTAGCAATGCCAATGCAGATGGGCTCTCAAGACAGGGAATGGGGTAAGGTATACTCAGACCTAACTCCCTCAAGCAGCGTTTCTCAAGGGTCACTTGAAAAACTAGCTTGAGCTCTCCGGGGGGGGGGGGGGAGATATGCGAAGACTGGGTGAAAATAGGTGAAGGCTTCCAGCTGTTGTCTTAAATAGTAAAACAGTGTTACATGTGGAACTGGAAAAAATGTAACAACAGTGCACTCTGCTGTAAGAAAGCTAAGCCAAGCATTTTAGGACTGTCTTTGATCTTTAAAGGTGGCTCTGGCCTGTCTAGGTGAAGGAATTCTTGCTACTGTTTTAAGGCCAGAGTAAATGGCAAACATTTGCATGCATAAATGTCCTTTATTGCCCTGGTTTCTGCCCAGAGGTGAAGAATGTAAATGTAGTTTATGTTAGCCTGGGAACCCAGGGAAGTGTGAAGAATGATGTAATGTGAACCAGGAACGCAATTTTAAAAATAGAGAGAATCAGAGAACATTAAGCATTTTGTCTTGCCCATCCAACTCACAGCACTGTCTTGCGCTATATGTAAGTTTATCTTAGATTTGTATTTTTTCTTAAAAATAGCTAGAAACTAGAAAGATTAGACTGTTTTTCTGCGAATTCAGAACTGTACTACTGAATTATTTTAAGTATTTCTCTGTGATCTCTGAACTCTTGACTAGTGCCATGTAGTAAGAAGTATTGTCTTGTGTTTTTATTATTTATTATTAAATATTTTAAAACCTTTCAACTGTGGCTGTTTTGTGTAGAGATAATTCAAGCTCCAGAATACATTGCATGTATATAGTGATCCTTTACCAAGTCACTCTAATAAGCCTTGACTGTTTAGTTGCACTACCTATTTGGATAATAATATTGCACAGTAATAATTGGACACCCTTTTAAGGGCCTTTCAGTAGCTGATAAATATTAGTGGGTGGTGGCAACTGGTACTACCGTATAGTCTGGGAGAAAGGGGCACAGCTGGAGAACCTGTGCCAGCCTTCCCCAGGAGTGGTTGTCTAAAAAATTCTCAAAGTGAGTGAGTGAGTGGGTGGGTGAGTGAGTGAGTGAGTGAGTGAGTGAGTGAGTGAGTGAGTGAGTGAGTGAGTGAGTGAGTGAGTGAGAGTGCTACTTGGGCACGGACACAAAGCACTGGTTGGACAGAGAGGGTGTTGGAGGTTTTAGCTTGCCCACTAAGCTGAGATCTGGATCCTATAGCTGTGCCAGTGGGGAGTCTTATTGGGGACTTGGACAGCAAGGGAGCGAACAGCCCCAGGCTGACTGATCTCTGTTTGCTCTTAAGGGAAATTGCACTTTACTGTGTGCATTTGTTATCCTTTCTTCCTATTTGAGACACCCCTCTCTGGTGTTAGTGGTGAGGATTGAGGCTCCTTAATTGCTGGGCCAGGGCACGGGCATCACATATTAATTAATGCGATGTGATTTTTTTTTTACCTCTGTGTAAGCAAGCTTTTCACTTATACTATTTGTAAATGTGGAGATGCTGTGGAAAAAAATGCTTGCATTCATCTAGCACTATGACTGCTTTTTCTTTTGTGTAATATTTACCATTATAAATCACTTTGAAACAGTACCTGGACTCTAGGGAGATGAGAAGAGCAAATAGTCTAATGGTGACAAACTCCAGAAAACCCATTGCGTCCTATTTTAACTGATCAGCTACATTTTCAGTACCATACTGCATACACGCCTTAGAACTGCAATGCCTGTGGTCACTGTGAAGTAACAAAACATCTCCACAAAGATGTTCACGTCAGTTGAATAATTTGTCAGATAACAATGCTCAGTCTTTTATTGGGGAACTCGCAGCTCAGTGCAGCTCTAGTTTCTAGCAAATTCTAATGGCAGCCACAGGATTGGCCTTTGGTCAACTGGTGCTCTAGGAAAAAGGTCTCCACAGCGCCCCCCACACCATGCTGTGCCCCCATTCTGGTCTACCTACACCATCCAGATTACTGGAAAAGTGCCCCTGCTAGACCAGCGCTCTAGGCGGCTGCCTAGTTGGCCTATGCCGAAGGCTGGCTATGTGCACCTGCCACTTGCATGCAGTGGTGTTAACTTCCCTAATAGAACATTATGAACCATAACGGTGTGCTTAAATAAAACCAACAGCTTCATTTACTTCTCACCTTTGTCTGTTATTTCTCTACATCTAAGTGACCATGGTACCAAATTAAACAGCGTCTACAACTCGTTTATTGTACAACTTCTGTTACCTATTGCAATGTTCTTTGCACAAAACACATACAAAGCAGGAGCCATGTGAAAATACAATTCTGCCTTTATGAAGTCAAAAAGGAAGTACTTACAGCCCTGCTTAGGACAGGCTAAATTATATAATGGCAGTAAATCTTTAGGTCACTGCTAAAGTCAGCAAAATTTACTGCTGCGCCCCTTTTTAAGGCAACTAATAAAACAACTGATGTTATTAGCTTGTTAAAGGTAAACATTATAAATGCAATATTATGGCTACTTTGTGTGCATTTTGCAAACCAAAAGGAAGAAATGAATTGTAGCTCTTAAATCATTTACAAGATCAAGATTAAGCGACTATCACTAAAAGCACTTGTAAAATCTGCTACCAAGATTTTATTTTAATACTTTTTTTTAACAGCAAAGTCAAGAGTGTTCAAATTTAAAGGATTTGTGGAATTTAGCCTTGTAAGCGAGGAAAGGGGTTATCAGAGTTCTTGTGCAAAACAGAATGAAGCTGATAAGCATTTCACAGTGCCTGAAGGCAATACAATAGGTGACACAGGACTGCTAATCATGTACTTAATGATTTGTTGCCATCTACAGCTACAGTCAGTAGAAGGACACAATGATCCTGGGTGCAAATCATAGTCAACAGCAGTTTCCTTTCATTACAATGGCTGAAATGGCTATTATCCTGGACTCTGAAAACCAACTAAAAAGCAGCTTTAAACAGTGGTTCACACAAACTAATCTCAATTTCAAGTATGCCAGACATTAGACACCAGCATGGAATGTCACAGACCCTTGTCCAAAGCTGCAGTCAAGCATTCCTTTCAATTTCGGTCATGATGCATTCTGATTACACCTTCCCTATAGTTAACTTTTTTTTTTTGTCACAAATTAAAACACTAATAAAAATAATTTTAATAAGTGTTTAACTTATGGCCAGTCAACAAATGTAAAATAAAATAAATAAATAATAAATGTAAGAGCTATATATAAATAAAAAAAAAATAAAAAAATAAAAAAAATAAAAAAAATAAAAAAAAAAGAGGGAAAATGAACTGTACTCTAATGAATCCTCTGCAAGACAGGCAGGGAGATAACATATCTCCCGTCATGAAGGGTCATAGCCTGCCTTCAGACATACCAAGACTGCAGAAATAAGGGAAGTACCACTGCTGTAAATGAATAATTACACTTCAACACAGTACCAGAGCTTTAAAAAGGAACTCAACGCGTCAAGGTGCAGTGGTGCAAGTGTAAGACACGTGAACCGTTTCTTTTAGACTACCACAAAGATGGTGCAGACTGTACCACCCAAATCTTTCTTATATTCAGACATCGCACCATGTTAATAAAATAAAAATATGACCGTTTGTTTTCTGCATGTTAAGTATACTGGCAATATACACCTTTCAGGCATCAGTTAAATTTGGACGTTCTTGCTAGGTGGCCATATGGGAAAAACATATAAAGCCTAGCCATGCAACCCAGAGGGTTTAGGAGGAGGATCTGCAACTCCCCTCAATGAGGACCATACCATTTACTCCAGGAGTAAATTCATGGCTAGCAATCCAACTGTCACTGCAGACTGAAGGAGCTCAATTTCTCAAATTGTTGGACATGTAAAGGAAGCATGTTCCAGGAGTGTGGCATTCTTTGGAGGAAGTAAACACGCTCCCCAAGAGGTCTGCTCTATGTTGTGATGAAAGTTGAGGTACAGCAGAGCCAAAAGGACCAGATCTTTCATAACCCAAAAGATCAGGTACATATTACCATGTACATGCCAGTTTAATATAGAGAAATCAGAAGGATTTTTAATTTGTCTGGGTAGCTAAAAGAACTTCATCCTTTTAAAAAGAGAGAGATGCATTCTAGATGTTATTTTGGGTTCTGATGGCCTGAGAAGATGAGAGGGAGACTACTACCCTCCTTGGACCAAAGTGATACACGTGTGAAAGCTAGTTCATTACTGACAAAGTAAATTTTTAATAAGTGTCAGTCTTAACTATGGTCATTTTTATGCAGCAACCAGTAGGACAGAAGTTTCCCCAAACGTGAGAACAATTTTTTTTTTAAATTATGCTTAAGCTGTACTTTTGGAAAGCTCTTCTTGGGGAAAATAGAGTCCGTGAGGCAGTCATTAATAGCACCCAGTTTACAATCATCGGCAAACTTGATTAGCCATAGCCAATTCACATTGCAGATGTAGATACTGAAGGACAGGTGACCCAGGACAGAGCTCTGCAGGACATCAATAATGATGTGCCTTGAGTAAACACCACAAACTCATACTGGGTGCATTCTCTGGGAGTTCTAAACAATAAAAAAGGGGTGACACAGGAGTTCTAAACAATAAAAAAGGGGTGACACACGGGTTTACATTTGAACTCATGAATTTGCCAATAATGTAAACAAGGGATTTTGTACTGTAAAATGTAATGAGGTTCAGACAAGTAATATCTGCAAACTAGCATTAGTTGATGGTATCCGTTACATTTTCAAAGAAATAAACCAGATTACTGATACATGACCTACCTTTCATAAAGCCAGATTAAGGTCAATGGTTTGTAAATCATTATCAAGCATCACGGTGTAGAAAGCCCTAACTACAACCCTCGAGACCCAGGTTTGATAAGTGACAGTGTCATCTGCTGCACTGCCAGAGATGGTCTGAAATGCACATTTATCTAGGTGTTCTCTAAGGACAGTTATAATTCATAGAGGGAAGTAGCCTTTGGATGTAACTGGTGAATGGTAAATGTCATAAAATGTAAAGATTCTAATGTGGAAACAGTCAATACAATGGCACAACCCACAGGACACCTTTAGGTGCCATGTCAGCCCCAACCATAGAATACAGACTAGAAAAGCCTGGTAGACCTGGTAAAAGGACAAGGGTTCTGTCTATCCTCATGGAAAGCAGGAAACACAAAGGCAGAACAAAAATAAAGGTTCTAGGCCACTTATTTCATTGGTTTTGAGATGACAAAGATACATTCCATAACTTCACAGAGGATACTTGTGGAGGTAACAGGCTGACAGTTGCCAGGATCTGTGGAGAAATAGCCCTTGTGGAGAGGCATAATAATGACCATTCTCTAGAGATCAGGTACATATTACATGGAGAGGCTGAAAGTGTTTAGAAGGTGTTCACAAATACAATTCTTTGTACTAGCTAGGAGACAGTCTAGTATAGTCTGGGTCCAAGGAGGTATATTCTAGTTTTTTAAAGAGATTATAGGCTCCTGCCTACATTTAGTCAAAGGAAGGAACACTAGGGTAAGGGAAAAAGACCAAAACTGGAAATTGCTTTCAGATCATAACAATAGTGTGTATTGGCTAGAACTTGGTGCAAAGGCCTTATGGTCATCCTTGGAGTGGAGAGTTCATAAAGCACTATAACAGACTATACTACATATTAAGAAGTGAAGTAATAAATTGCAAGGAATCATCATATGTTCTAGTAGTGAAGTATTAACTTCAATATGCCAGCAAAATTGAAACAAAAATACATGAAAGAAGAAATTTTGCTGGGAGGCTTGCCTCTTGCAATGCACATCACACAAGTATGGATAAAAGGGAGATACCAAGAAACTGTACAACTTTTCCTGCGCCTCATTTGCAGCATGCACCTCTGAAGTTCAAATAAAAATTCACATCAACGTCCCCATGGTCTCACCTTGACTTCAGCAAACCTCGACCAACACTTAAGATCAGTAATAAAAACTGGAAACTGCATAAAATTAGAGTTAAAACAACATAGTTCAGTGTTTTCTGGTCCAATATTGGTCACATTAATAAAAAAAGGACATGATCATACAAAATCATCATCTCCAAAGTTAACAGCAAAAGAAAATATGCACAGATTCAAAAGATAAATTCATATTATAATCAAAACATGTAGGGAGTGTCCTTCAATTAGAGCTTGGCGCAGCACTGCAAGTGTTATGAACAAAATGCTGGTATTTTTTTTTTATGTAAACAAAAGTACTGGCCCAATAAACAAAAAAGGCTACATTCATTAATGCCTACACTAAGTGTACATAATCTGTGTTCAAGAACATTCCTGCCTCATGTTTTTGCAGCTTCTAGTCACTCAAAGATTACACTAAGAGGGCTTGGCATAATGGTTAAGGCGTTTGCCTTACTAACAAGAAGTGCAGGGGTTTGATTCTAATCTCTAGTTCTTGACTAGGCTTAAAATGGTCTTTCAGTGCAATTAACCAAGTATTGCTTTAAACACTTTTTAAGCATAACCTGGATAACTGGATGTGGAACAGAAAATACACCCCTGGGATTCCACCCGTGCCCCTGCTGGACAGGGGCATTGGGTGCTGACTTGTTGGAACATGGGCTAAATTCTTGGCTAGGCTTGCAAGTCTACACTTTGCAGTAATCTCTATGAATCACCCTTGATATTTAAAGCTGCAAAAAAAAATAAATAAATCATCATTAGAAGAACTAAAATTAGGAGGAAGAACGTACGAGTTAAGCGTGTTGTCCGTTCACTCACAGCGGTGTACTTAGTGGAGGCATTAATGAATCTCAGGGCAAGATGGTGCAGCCTGCAGAATAAAACAAAATGTGGTGTGGAAAATCAACTCTTATTCCAGGCTGAAGCGCCCTTTTAAACGAATAATTTCCTCACCGTTTTCTACTTCCCCTTTTTCTTTCCATATTCCATCCATTAACCCCCACACTCAATTCCATATTCCATCCATTAACCCCCACACTCAATTCCATATTCCATCAATTAACCCCCACACTCAACTCTCTCTCGCCAATATTTTCTGTCTATCTGCATTAACTTGCATGTTTTCTCCCTTTTAAGCTCCCAACTTCTTTTCACCTACTCTTTCCAAAAACTGCAGCCTGGCCTACCTACTTCTCACTTCCACCCTTAAAGCATCCTACATGTAAGAATACATTTCTTGCCATATCTCCCTGATCTATTTTTATAATCTATATAAAAGTTTAACTACATTTGACTGCATGTCTAATAAATGTAAATACCAATGTAATGTAATGGGATTTGTACAGTTGCAGGGTCATTTAAAACTTTGTATACCTGCTACATGAAGTTTTTCTCCCTGGGTCTACACTGAAAAAGGGTACTGTATTGACCCAGTCAGACTTTCCCCATATACACATATCAAAATAAACAAATAAAGAAATAAAACCACTTATATTAAAAAAAATGGTTAGTGTTTTCATCCTTCAACATTCATCCATAGGTACTATATAAATATACATAAGCAATACATATATTTATGAGTTCAGAGTGTTTTGTCATATGTTTGGTACAGCGAACATTTTGGAAACAAGCTTTGTTTAAAAAAAACAAAATGCCAGTTCATGGCTCGATACCAGCATTTGCTTTGTGGGATTGCTACACAGTAGCTAGCGAGATTTTGCCCTTTCTCCATTGTTGAGTGATCTCTAAGTTGGTATATATAATTAGCAGAGGGTGTGGCGGTACAGAGAGCCTCGTACTAGTCCAACATCTCCAACAATACTAAAATCAGGTATCTAAAACAAATGAAATGCAATGGTAGGACAGGTTTATAACATAGCACCTCCCAAACCTCTGGAATAAACTTCCCCTGAATGTTAACCTGTGAGAATCGCTATTAAACAAACTAGATAACCAGATGGGTAACCACAAATTTACTCCAGGACTGACCAGTATAGCCTTCCTGGAGAAAAGTGTTGCTGACTAAGGGGCAGGTGCCTGGAAGGTGAAAACTGCCATGAGACTTTGTGATTTTGGAATACCTATGAATCTACAGATATTGTAAAAGTGTAGAGGTTCTTACAGGACAGTATATAAAAGTGGTGTAAAACATGAAATATTGTAAATAATGCTGATGTTAATGCAAGCATGGTTGTAAATGGCATCATTCATTTAAGGCAGACTGATATATATTTTATTAGTTAGAGAGGGATTCCATATGAATTTTGTGAATTAATAAAAAAAAAACTGCTTTAAGTGGTGTATAAAAAGGAGAGCTACAGTCCTGCTAGTCAGAAAAGGTAGCCTTTCATGGAGTGTGTGTACATTATATATATATATATATATATATATATATATATATATATATATATATATATATATATTACACACACGCACACACCTAGGGCAGCAGTCCTGGTGGAGAGCTGTGAAAAAAGATAAAATTTTATGGAGTACATTTGAACATCTTTTCTGCAAGGAGTTCATAGTAAGAACAAGCACATTTGGGCTGTGTTGGAAACTGCTTCAGATATTGTGAATGTTTGTTTGCATGTTATTTGTGAAGAGTTTGCACCAACATTTTAGTTGCGTTTAATAAGCTAGACTGTGTTTTAAAGGATCAAAAGGATTGTGCTTCACTTGTATATATACCACAATATTTACGGCAAAGATCACCTGTAATCACACGGATATTCCCTATATATAATCATCAGGAGTGTAACCAGTAGCATAACTGACTAGGTGCAGAATTCTAGCAAATTCAAACAACCAGAAACTGTTAAAAAAACAAAAACAAAAAAAAAAACAGAAGGAATAATGTCAAATCAACGAAAGTCAGACTTGATATCTATGTAGTATATACAGATATGGCTTTATTCTGATTACCTACAAAATACAGTTATACTTGTGATGTACCCATGATGATATCTACATGGTATATACAGATACGGTTTTATTCTGATCATCATCATCATCTTTCAGCTTTTCCCATTAGGGGTCGCCACAGCGGATCATCTCTTTCCATTTCTTCCTATCCTCTGCATCTTGCTCGGTCACATCAACCACCTGCATGTCCTCTCACACCACGTCCATAAACCTCATCGTAGGCCTTACTCATTTCCTCTTGCCTGGCAGCTCCATCCTTAGCATCCTTTTCCCAATATACCCAGCATCCCTCCTCAGCATGTTCAAACCAATGCAATCTCACCTCTCTGACTTTTGCTCCAAACCGCCCAACCTGAGCTGACCCTCTAATATACTGAATCCTAATCCTGTCCATCCTTGTCACACCCAGTGCAAATAAACATCTTTAACTCTGCCACTTCCAGCTCTGACTCCTGCCTTTTTGTCAATGCCACTGTCTCCAACCCATACAACATAGCTGGTCTCACTACCCTCTTGTAGACCTTCCCTTTCACTCTTACTGGTACTCATCTGTCACAAATCACTCCCGACACTCTTCTCCACCCACTCCATCCTGCCTGTACTCTCTTCTTCACCTCTCTTCCACAATCACCATTACTCTGAACTGTTGATCTCAAGTATTTAAAGTCATCCACCTTGACCACCTCTACTCCCTGCATCCTCACCATTCCTCTATCCTCCCTCTCATTCACACACACATATTCTGTCTTAGTCCTGCTGACCTTCATTCCTCTTCTCTCTCGAGCATATCTCCACCTCTCCAGGGTCTCCTCCACATGTTCCCTACTCTCACTACAGATCACAATGTCATCTGCAAACATCACGGGGACTCCTGTCTGATCTCGTCTGTCAACCTGTCCATCACCATAGCAAATAAGAAAGGGCTCAGAGCTGATCCTTGATGTAATCCCACCTCCACCTTAAACGCATCCATCACTCCCACCACAGACCTCACCGCTGTCGCACTACCCTCGTACATATCCTGTACCACTTTTACATACTTCTTTGACACTCCCGACTTCCTCATACAATACCACAACTCCTCTCATACAATACCACAACTCCTCTCTAGGCACCCTGTCATATGCTTTCTCTAAATCCGCAAAGATAATGCAAATCTTCTGACCTTCTCTATATTTCTCCCTCCACACTCTCAGAGCAAACATCGCATGTGTAGTGTTCTTTCCCGGCATGAAACCATATACATTCAACTTCCATAAACATGTCAAGACTTCTGCAAACGTTCTACAGAAACTGAAAGTTAGCTAAAAGATCTCGGACCTGCTTACTTCTCATGCTTCAAGTTATATTACTATGAACATCTTAATACCTCAACTTAAATCTTTCTCTCCCAAGTACGCCACCCTCCTCAAGTTAAAATGCATCAGTTCCGCAAACTTCTGAAAACAGAACATTATGTGTTTACTATTTCACACATGAATGCATCACTGTCAATGAGACAAAGTGGCTTCCCATGTCATCTAGGTGCAACTACCAGCATAATACCGCAACCTTTAAGCTTCTTAAAGATGGTATTGCCCCCCCAACCTAATATCCATGTTACAAGCTCATGCTCAAGTTAATGTTTCAGAAGCAGACCATCACTCAAATAAATTATTTAGACGGTAATTTTCACTTGCTGTATGAAAAAGAAAAAAAAAATCACTTGGCAAGGTTGCCCCTGCTGCCTGAAGCAGTGTACCGAATGATATTAATGGTAATCCTTTTCAAGAAATGACTGAAGGCTCACCTAACCATTCAATACAAATGAATTTACTTCAGGAATACTGGTTAACATCACATATATAAAATTAGGATAGGGGCTACAGCAGATTTTTCCATGGTCTCTTCGTTCCTTTCTATTGTAACACACACACACACACAGGGACACACAGACACACACAGGTAGGTAGGCAGACACACACACACACACACACGCAGGCAGACACACACACACACACACACACACACACACAGGCAGACACACACAGGCAGACACACACACAGGCAGACACACACACAGGCAGACACACAGGCAGGCAGACACACAGGCAGGCAGACACACACACACAGGCAGGCAGACACACACACACAGGCAGGCAGACACACACACACAGGCAGGCAGACACACACACACAGGCAGGCAGGCAGACACACACAGGCAGGCAGACACACAGGCAGACACACAGGCAGGCAGGCAGACACACACACACAGGCAGGCAGGCAGACACACACACACAGGCAGGCAGGCACACACACACACAGGCAGGCAGGCACACACACACACAGGCAGGCAGGCACACACACACACAGGCAGGCAGGCACACACACACACAGGCAGGCAGGCACACACACACAGGCAGGCAGGCACACACACACAGGCAGGCAGGCAGACACACACACAGGCAGGCAGGCACACACACAGGCAGGCAGACACACACACACAGGCAGGCAGGCACACACACACACAGGCAGGCAGGCACACACACACACACAGGCAGGCAGGCACACACACACACACAGGCAGGCAGGCAGGCACACACACACAGGCAGGCAGGCACACACACACACAGGCAGGCAGGCACACACACACACACACAGGCAGGCACACACACACACAGGCAGGCACACACACACACACACAGGCAGGCACACACACACACACACAGGCAGGCACACACACACACACACACACAGGCAGGCACACACACACACACACACACACAGGCAGGCACACACACACACACAGGCAGGCACACACACACAGGCAGGCAGACACACACAGGCAGGCAGACACACACACAGGCAGGCAGACACACACAGGCAGGCAGGCACACACACACAGGCAGGCAGACACACACAGGAGACAGGCAGGCAGACACACACAGGAGACAGGCAGGCAGACACACACACACACAGGAGACAGGCAGACACACACAGGAGACAGGCAGACACACACACACAGGCAGGCAGACACACACACACAGGCAGGCAGACACACACACACAGGCAGGCAGACACACACACAGGCAGGCAGACACACACACACAGGCAGGCAGACACACACACACAGGCAGGCAGACACACACAGGCAGGCAGACACACACACACAGGCAGGCAGACACACACACACAGGCAGGCAGACACACACACACACAGGCAGGCAGGCACACACACACAGGCAGGCAGGCGCACACACACACAGGCAGGCAGGCGCACACACACACAGGCAGGCAGGCACACACACACACACACAGGCAGGCAGGCACACACACACACACAGGCAGGCAGGCACACACACACACACACAGGCAGGCAGGCACACACACACACACACACAGGCAGGCAGGCACACACACACACACACACACACACAGGCAGGCAGGCACACACACACAGGCAGGCAGGCAGGCACACACACACACAGGCAGGCAGGCAGGCAGGCACACACACAGGCAGGCAGGCACACACACAGGCAGGCAGGCACACACACAGGCAGGCAGGCACAGGCAGGCAGGCACACACACACACACAGGCAGGCAGGCACACACACACACAGGCAGGCAGGCACACACACAGGCAGGCAGGCAGGCACACACACACAGGCAGGCAGGCACACACACACACACACACACACACTGGCAGATTATATTTATAGATATATATATAAAGTTTTTTCCCCAATGCTTTCCATTCATTTACCTGCATTCTTAATCATTCTAATTGTTTGCAAATGCTCTATGTCTCAACTTTCTGACTGCAAATGGTCCTGTACCAGTCCACTAAGCAGGTTAAGAAGCTGAATAAATAAAATAAAAAGCTCTCAACCTGTTTTTTAGTGTGGCACATTAAACCTGTTTTTACACCAATTGGACCGTGACACTTGTTAGAGCACCAGAGACATTTTGGTTTTAAATTTATCATTCTGAACTGTGTAGAGATGGATGAACTTGAAGGGGACGTCAATGGTGGGTTGGAGAAAAAAAGACCTATGCTGGCAGATGAAATTAAATGCATTCAGAAAACTGACTTTACTATTGCTGCATTGTGTGTTGAATTTACGTAAACTGTCACACAATCTGTGAAGGTTTTTAGGGAAGTTTGAGGAATATTTTTATATACTAAATAATAATGATGTGTAGAATGTGTATAAATATATACGTTTAGTTACCTTAACCTCATTTCTGCTTTTTTAGGTTTATCGCATCACACTAAGGTTTTTTCATGCCGCTACTGCCATGTAGTATTGGTATAATCCCCCTGTTTACCACACTGATGGATGTTCATGCACACTTTTATACATTACTTCATCCACTGTTTTCTGTGTTTTTTCTATTAGTTTTCACTGTATAAACATGTTTATTGGGCTGTAAACATGAAAACTGTCATGAGAGTTTTTTTTCTGAGCTGGATATATTCTACATATTAGACAGATGCATTTTTTTATATTTACAGTGTTTTAGTTTAATTTGTTTATGGGTGGATAGCTGTGTGTTTTTGATTTTAGTTCTGGTCACGGACCTAATGAAGGTTTTATTGCATTAGTTAGCTGAAAGTGGATTTAGTTAAAACTCTCTTTATATGTATGTTAATGCTTTTCTTAATACCGGATATTGGAATGTGGGCTGTAAATAGGTAGTGTTTTCCTGAACTAGGATTTGGTTTGATCTAATCAGTAGTGGTGCGTGGGGGGTGGGTACTTGCTGTCCTAAAATGCACTTTTACTGCCCCGTCTATATTGTTTGCCATGAACAGGGTGGTTTAAAATTAAACAATACATATATTTTCTAAACCTCCTTATGAATATATAAAAGCTGATGTGTTTTAACATTGTGAAAATATTTGATTTTTTACTGAGGATCGCTTGTCTGCGGCGAATAAAGGATTGTTGCTTTGGAACACTACCTGGGTTTCATGATTTTTGGAAATTATTGTGACTGAGCTCATCAATTAAGTTTTATGACCACTAATTTCTCTGTTTTCCTCAACAGTCATAGTGGCTGGGTAAATGTGAATTGGCACTTTAGTCTTCAAATATGTGCCAATTCACATTCACCCAGCCACTATGACTGCTATTACAATACATGAAAAAAAATGAACAAGCACTGGAATCTGCCTAGTTCCAACCTCATCACGAGTGTTGAGGAAAAAAAAACAGAAAAACTAGTGGTCATAATGAGCTCAGTCACAATAATTTCCAAAAATCATGAAACCCAATGCGCACAGTCAAAGTCGCAGCTTTGATGTCAAATGCCACTATTTTTTCTTAGATGCAAAGAATTCATTTTAACAGATTCAGCTTGACAAGAAATCTTCATTGCTCACTACTTTCAGTACTCCATTTGGCAGGTACAGATTTTTGAGAATGCCATTTGGGATAAATTCTGTAAGTGAAGACTTCCAACGTGCAATGGAGCAAATTTTGTCTGGGTATCATTGTGCTATTATAGTAAACGACATACTAGGAGGAGGTTGTGATGAAGCAGAGCATGACAAAAACCTCAGAACCATTCTAGAAAGGGCATGACAAGTGAATCTTAAGCTCAACCCACACAAATGCAAATTCAGGCTACAAGAAGTTACTTATGTTGGTCATTTATTTACAAGCACAGGCTTACAAACCAGACCCTTCAAAACAGCCATTCTCAAGATGCCAGCTCCAGAAAACGTTCAAGCGCTGCAATGTTTTCTGGGTATAGTCAACTACCTAGGCAAGTTCACTCCAGACTTGAGCCAGCTATCAGTGCCACTCAGAGAGCCGACACATAAAGATGTATTCTGGTCAAGGTTAGAGCAACACCAAACCAAAGAGCATTTGATGTCCTGAAACAGGGAACTGCAAGTACACCAACTCTCAGAGACTATGATGTTCACAAAGCAGTTACACTTTCCTGTGATGCTTCAAAACTTGGACTTGGTGCAGTCATTCTACAAGAGGATCAACCTGTTGCTTATGCATAGAGAAATCTTACTCAAACTGAACAGCAAGATGCTCCGACTGAGAAAGAGCTTTTGGCAACTGTGTTTGCATATTCGAAGTTCCATGATTATGTTTATAGTAGGCATATCCAGATCGAAACAGACCACCAACCATTAGTCATGATCATGAGAATGCCAATGCATTCAGCCCCAGCCAGAATGCAATGCATGATGTTGAGACTGCAAAAGTACAATTTCAATCCTGCCGACAAGAAAGGCAAACTTCTTTATCTTACTGATACGTTATTTAGATCACCCAAAAATACCACTGAACAGAATGAAAATCAAGGTTTTCATTTGCTTTATCATTTTGAAATCATGGAAGTGAGAAATTTTTCTTCGACATGTCTTAATAAGCTGAGAAATCACACAACAACTGATCCAGTTTTACAAATGGTCAACCATTTTATCAATCAAGGATGGCCATCAAAGCAATCTAGTTTACCTCAATAAGTACAACCTTATTTTCCATACAGAGATGAGATTTTGTCGGACAAAGGTATCATTATGAAAGGTCCAAAAGTAATTGTTCCAAAGCCCTTGCAAACAGAATACATTAAAATCTTGCATCGTGGTCACCCAGGAACCAAATCTACCAAAAGAAGGGCAAGAGAGAGAGTATTTTGGCCTTCTATGTCACAAGACATTAAGAGAGCACTTTTATCTTGTTCAGTATGTAATAATACAAACCTCAATTTCATTTGTATTTTATGCAGGACTTATGACACAGACCAGGCATCCCTAGCCAAAACTCAGCACTGCAGTCATTTACAGGGTATTGTAGGGAGGCTGTAGAGAAAAAGATCAAAGATGGTATTATGCAAAGCTCAAGAACCTGGTGCCCATTAGCATGTCCCTAGACAACACAACATGATAATATTACCGTACTCCACACTTCAAATCTGTAAAAATGCAACAGCCATGCTTTATCATAAAGAACAGACCAAATCTCAAAATTGTTTTCCTTCATATGCAAAGCATTACATTTCTGGACATTTTATGGCAGACCTAATGAATACATTTTGTGATTACCTTCCATTTACTGGTCCTGATTAAGATAAATTATTTTTTCTCCTCAATAAAAGCTAGCTTACCCACATCTAACAAGAGGTACCAGTTTCAGCACATTGCAGCAAATTAAACAATTACTAGCTCATACTGCAAAGATCCACAAGCACTTCCACAGTAATCTAATTCCTTAAACTAGACCATCTGACCTTATAAGCCTTACTCACTAAACCACTGTTTCAGAACTCCACTTTGGATATTCCCCATCATGCCAAATTTCTGAATTTAAAAATTCAGGGATGTGACTGCCCCCTACTACTGCATTACATGACATCATGTTACCACAGCACACACAACTTGGGTCACTGTTCTTTTCCACCACTTTGGATGCATTCATTATGGGAAACTTTCTTGTGATGAATGACAAAAATGCTGAAACAAAGTATTTTCTTACTGGAATGTCACTGTCTGAAATCTAAGGTCACAGTAGGGAAGCAGAAGGAAACCCCGATAGTAAGTGCATCATCTGTGGAAAAGCAACATCCTCTTCTTCCAAGAGCATCAGAACACTGCCTGGATTTTTGCTTAGGTTTAACAAGAACATCCGTTTCTCCTAAAACTACAGTGCACATTCAGTGTTAAGTGAGGATTAGTGTAGCTGCTAAAATGCATACTACCTGCAGATCCTATTTCTTTATACCTCTGGATAGTGCATGGCCCTGCAACCCACTCATGCCTCAGTTAGTTGGAGAGCATAATCAGCCCATGCTTTCCGTAGGAGCTATAATCTGGGTAGCAGGCAGTGGGCCAAGCCTGGCTTTGTTGACTCCCTTACTTCCATTGGTGCAGGCAGTTAGCAGGTTTTTCAACAGTTGCTACTCTGAGATCAGCAAGCTGTGCTATATAACATGTGGCTCTTTTGTGAAGTGGCAAACTTTCAATACAGCATAGGTCTGCTATGTTCCTTCCGTGGGTGATCACACCCACCAATACCCATTGCTAATGCAGTTAGCAAGCCAGCAACCTCTCTTCAGGGGAGACTTGAGGCGACACTCGTACTAACCTGCAATGGAGTCTGTATGTTTCTATGGCATGGCTCAGCACATCTATTCTTCATGGTAAACGTAGAGTCCTTTTTACCTTTTGCAGTTCAACTCCTTTTTTCTCACCACTATTAATTCTGTTAAGAACACTTTATCTAAACAAGCTCCCTGTATTTAATTCTGTACAGTGTGTGGGGAGGAGGGGTAATTATGATTTGGATCAACTACAGTGATCCACTTTAGTGCAACAATCCTACTTTTATCCTCTAATTTGTGAATTTTAGTAGTGAAGCTCAGAACTCTAAAGCCAGCCATAGAAGCAGCACTCCATAGTTCACCTAACACATGAACAACTTCAGCAGAAGTACATTTATAGCAGCACCGTGCATTCTTCTCACTCTCGTTTTTCCTCAAATTTTATCACCGTCTGCCTTAATTCCTCCTAAAACTGGTGACTTTAGAAAATATGCCCATTACACTTCATAAATAACAACTATTAAAGTTACAGAATTCGTTTACTTCGAAAATTAATTCATGGTATCTTATTCTGTCAATGTCTCAAGTTAATAACACTAACATGTTAAAAAGTGATTACCAACAGATTGGCAGTTGTCCTTGACTCCTATGAGAGCTCCTACACTTTCACAAAGCTCACAATTGTGCAGTATTTTGCCTCGTAGCTTTTGCCCCGGTCCTCAACAACATTTTGGATTTTCTGCTAAATCACCAAGGATTACAATCAGTATTCTTTAGAAAAGGAAAATTTTGTACAAATTGTGTTCTGTTTTAAAGGGATTGGAATCATGGCTCTCAATTTATTAACACAAGAAGGGGGCAAACGGCCAAACCAGGAACAGATCTGAAATGTCTTTATAAACTTGGAAAGTGACTAACATAAACAGGATTTGTGTTAGCGTTTATTATCTGAAAAATGTTTAAATTCAAATGCATGTCATTATTTGGTTACTTCGATCCTTAGTGATTTGCCAGAAGAGCATAACTTTTTGAGAAACAAACCAAAAATCTTGATATTCACCGTAAATCAGGACAGTTGAGAACTAGGACTGGAGTATTAAAAATCACAATTTTAACCATCGGTTGTCTTTGGCTTTGCATCCGATTGTTAAGCAATTTAATTGGAAGGTATGGGACATTTAGTAATTCATGTGCGCCTTTTAATCAATTAGCTTTAACAACAAGTCGACCCACTTACACGTACACGCGGGTTACAATGTAGTCAAACTGTTTACTCCAGATTACTGCCTGTGCAAAACACTGGATTCATATTACCAACAGAAGTAGCAAGGGTTTCATGAGCCAGCAAAAAGCAGAGGTAACGTCAAGTTGTCAACAAATAAAAGTTACCTACCATATGAGGTGGAACCATACAACCAAGCCGTCCGCAACCTTCTTGTTAGCCTTAACAATTACTACATACAAGTAAATAGCAACTGCAACCGTCCAGAAAAATGAGCTGGTATTTGCAAAAGTAGACACCGCTCCTTGGGTTACGCAATCCCAACTATTACTGTCAAAACTCATGAAGACCCCATAGAAGTAGGAAATTGCCGACAGCATATCGGTTACAGAAAGAAACACTAACAGTTGCCGGGGTTTGGTTCTCAACTCAGGCCAGGTAATATAGGTGGTGATGATAAGGAAGGAGCCCAAGAAAGAGAGAATGCAGGACACTAGTATAATTATCTCAACATAGGTGGGAATATCAACAGATGGTGGATCCATTGCTACTCCTGTATCCGAAAAGTTAATGGAGCTCTGTCTGAAAACTGGTGCCACACCTCGATATCACCTTAAAAAAGAAAGCAGTGCCTCTTCATAAGTTGCAAACATCCCCCGCATGCTCTCCGGTAGCTACAGGTCTGCACTGATTTGAATTTAAACCTTTATGAGCTTATGATTTTCACACGCGATTAGGAATTAAACAAATGAAAGTAACACATTTCCTTTATCTGTACGTGCCCATTTCTGCAGCTTAAAACACTGGATAATAACGAACGCTCTAACTTCCTGAAACCGAACACCCACAACTTGTGCACAGCTGACCTGAAAAGTCCAACTGTTCGGAGCACGTGGCACTGAACTGCTCAAAACAACAGCACGTGTACGCGGAAGGAATGCCAGAGCTCGGCGGGTGTCTCAGAGCCTCCGCCAGGGTGAATTGGCCCGTGCCTGAGGTTAGAAGGTCATCATGTTTTTGATATGGAAGGTAGGGAGAGGAGTATTAGGAGGGCCGTTCTGGTCAAGAAGGACATGTTCTTCTACAACAGGAACGTGAAGTATGCTGAGTGCCTGAAAGTTATGCCGGAGAGAATCTAGTTTACTTGAAACTACATGGCTAGACTTCAGGCACAAGTCCGGTAACAGATTTGTGATAATATCGCTCAACCTATTAAAGCAAGAAATCTGGTCAAAGCTGTAAATAATGGAGGGGCAAAGGCCCGAAGATAGAGAAAGTTTTTAAATATTGCTCTTACAACTTTGGAAAGTTGATATAATAACAGGGTTTGTATTATTTTAGTATGAATTTTCTGAAGGGCGAGAAGTCTGAACCTTAAATGTCTATTACTGTTTTCTGACTAAAGTCCTCAATGATTTGCTAACAGTTTGCCAAAAAAACTAGGGTTGCCACCTTTTCAAATGCCAACTTGGGATATTTTTTGTAGAAATGTGAAATTTTGCAGTACAAAACATAACCATGGCCAATGCAAACGACAGACTTCCACTTTTGCCAAAATAAACGCTTATTTGTATAAAGTTGCTTGCGCTATTTCTTATAGCATTTAAATATTTCAGATACAAAATAACTGAGTTATGCAACTATTAAATAAAACTTAGGAAGTATTTTTCTATTAAAATCTCAGGACGTTTGCCATATTTTTTTTTTCAGCAGGACACAAGTGACCAAACAGGGACTGTCCCTCGCAAACAGGGATAGGTGGTAACCATACAGAAAGAAACACAGTTTGTAGGAGTTACAAGGCAAAAATCTGGACATTATGCGAAAATCTGGACATTTGAGAGGATAATATAATGTACCATCATGCAAACCTTTTTAAACAATATTTCCAACTGCCACAAACTGTCGTCTCAGTCATTAAGATAATGTGACATTTTTGGTACTTACGTGCATACTTCATATACATACTCTCAGCTTTTCAGCATTAGTCTTTAAAGACAGAGCAGAGAGTTAAAACGAGGGGCAATGTTTTTTTCAGAGCATTAGGTCTATTTATCGATAACGGTTTTCTGTATGGTTTACTTTATTAATGAATATACAACAAATAAATCTGGGAAAAGGAAGGATAAAATATAGAGACAAAATCAGAGGACTGTGCCCAGAAAGCTGTGTGTATATACTTCATTTCAGAAACATGCATATTAGTCTAATAGCCTTACAGCGTTTCTGATTCAAACAGCTGAGAAGTTTCGGACTTTAGGGAAAGTGCAGGTGTACTGAGTAGTAAAAAGATAAGATATGTTTATCCATACATATGAGTATTGTGCATGCACCTGTCGTGGAGCAGGGCACCGTAGGCGCTTAATTGTTCTATAAATATCATGATTGTTTCTAGAAGTATAGTCGCTCTGTGACTGTTCCTGATTTTGCTCTGCACCTCTTGGATATTTTGATTGCGCTGCAAACCAGGACGTTACCTCTCAACTGTACAGATTTCCGGCTCATATTTTTTATCCTGTGCCTCTATTTTCCTGGCACATCACTGGGATGATCTCAGGATTGTAGTCACTCAATAATGACATACATTTGAGTTTCAGATTTCAAATCCGTCAGAAAAAGGAAATACTGTTACTCTAGCAACTTTCTAAGTTTATAAGAGCAATATTTAAAATAAGTCCCTATCTGTACCCCCATTTTGTCAAGCTTTGTTCAGATTTTTTTGCATTAAGAGGTTGAGAGGTACCTAAACCTCTTTATGTCTAAGTCAATGTACTCTAAATGCAAGCGCTCTTCATGAGGACCTTAATAAGATTCTATGTAAACATTTCCAGAAGAACAAAATGTCTGTATCAGCAGTGTCTGTTATTAGTTAAGGGATTTAACGCACTGCTTTGTCACACGATCAGGAAGTTTATGAGAAGAACAACGTCTTGAGACAAAGTGAAGGAAAATTGAAGCGTGTTTTGCATTCGCAGACTGTTATTTTTTTCTGATAATACATACAAATGCTTATCCTACTCTGTCACATTCTAAATGAACAATATTGACATTTAAACAATGTCCCTCATTTGAGCTATTTGCATCCTATTTGTTTTGGCCATGTTCTCAAAACAGGATGTTGGTGTATTTCCCTCTGTGACACCAGTACATATCAGTAACATAGGCAGACTACTGGTTCTGGTAGTTAGAGCAGGAGCTGTGCTCATAGTGTAGCCAGCTTCAGGGTGCCCCCTGCTATAGTTCTGCATATTTTTTCATTTCAGTACAAAAAAAAGATACGAGTCATTAATCACTTCTAAGTTCTCTGAAACTGCAGGAAGACACGTTTGTAGATCGCAGATAAAAATGAAATCATTTCTAACACGAAGCAGTGATTTCAGTGGACGTTTTACTCTCTCCTAATAAAATTCACAGCATTTTGTTTTCAAAATATCTTCAGGGAAAATGCATTTTATTAATTCAATGTATCCACAGTTTTGTCTATGTTTAAAAAATCCTGGCATAACTCCTGAACCATCCTTCTGCCTCTTTTACTTGTACCCTTTGCTCTTATTGGCTATAATTTTATATATGTTATTTTATTTATTTTATTATGTTTGATAACCAGACTTGCCTCTCTGGGACTGTCTAATTTGTAGAGAAAAAACAGAGAGAGAAAAGCTACAGGAATACCTATTGTAATAAATTACAACCTACATTCATCCTGCAGTCTCTCATCTATAATACAATATTCAGATAACTCTACTCTCATAGGTTCATAGGTGTGTACTAAGCTAATGGCCCTGGAGCCTTTACAAGCCTAGCCCATGGGATTACACTAGCATTGTGCCACCCGAACTTAGTTCCTAGTCCCTCTGTCGAGTAGAACCACTGGAGTGATCCCCAGGGTGAATTTTCTATTTCCCATCCCCTCATTAAGATTTCTCTTGAAGAGAGTCAGTGAGGTGCTCTGCATGACATGTATGGGAAGTCTGTTCCATAGCATGGGCAGTCTCTGGGTTATGAACCTGTCCCTCCAATATGTTCTGTTGATTGTGGTAATAAGGTTGAGGTCTCTGGAGTGTGTGATGTGGAAGCATTGAGATTTCTTTAGATGTAGCATTTCTAACAGAGCTGGATCAGACATGGGTTTGTAAGTCAAGCAGAGATCGCCTCTAAGTAGGCAATATGAGACAGAGAATAGTTGGAGTTTTTTAAGTTTGTCCATATAGGACAAATGTTTAAGGCCTAGGATCCTCTTTGTGAGGTATTTTTGCGGCCTCTTCAGTTGTTGCAGGTGTTTAGTGAGGTACATGCCAAATGGGGCATTGTACTCGATGATTGGCCTAATGAGGGAAGAGTAGAGGGAGACAATGACCTCTTTCTTCCTGGATGCAAAACCCTTAGTAATGAGATAAGCCACATAGAAGGACTTTCTGACTACAGTGGCAATGTGGTGGTCAAAAGAGAGGTTGACAGAGTTGCTGTCAACCTGTGTTCCTAGATCTCTTATAACATCTTCTGTGTTCAGTGGACTACCATCGATGTGGTAATTCAAGGGAACCAGGTTTTTCCCAAGGGGGGGGGGGGGTGACGGCACATTTTTTGGCATTGAGCTTAAGGCCATGATTCTGACACCAGTCATTGGTCTCCTTGAGGCCTTTCTGTAGGATGTCAACATCACTTGGGGAGTTAACAATAGATCCCAACTTGCAATTGTCTGCGAACTTTGTCAGCCAGAGTCCCTTTGTGTTGGCCTGGACTTCTGAGAAGTAGATACCAAGCAGGAGAGGACCCAGGACCGAACCCTGTGGGACTGCACTCATGACTGGTCAACAGTCTGACTTGGAGTCAGCTACTTTCACACTGTGGGTTCTATCTGTAAGCCAGTTTGCAACTCACCTAGTGATATAGGGGTTGATGCTTAGCTTAGTGAGTTTTTCTATGATTCCTGAGTGGAATGGTATCAAAGGCCTTGGCCAGATCAAGGTAGGCTGTATGAACCACCTTGCCTTATTCCACAGCTCTGGTGACTGACGCAAAGAAGTCAACCAAGTTGAGAAGGCATGATCTACCCTTCACAAAACCAAACTGTGTAGGATCCATAGTTTGGAAATTCCTTATATCCCTGTTTATTAGGTCCATGATGATGCGTTCCATAGCTGTGCATATCAGACACGTCAGGCTAATGGGGCGATAGTTCCCAGGGTATGTAGTCGCTCATCCCTTGTGGAGAGGGATGACTGTAGCAGTGCGCCATTCAGTAGGGACAAAGCCTGAGGTAAGGCTGTGATTGAACAGGGTACATGGGTGAGGTGCCAGTTCACTCTGTAGTTCATGTAGAACACAGCTGGGGATATTGTCAGGTCCCATAGAAGCTGTATTCTTGGTATTGGACAGTGCTGTTTTAACCTGTGCAGCAGTAATACTGGGTGCCTGGCAATATACTGGTATTATGATTGGTTCTTTGGGGGGGTAAAGTTGGCACTGAATCATTTGGCCAGTATATTGGCATTATCTGTTGGCTCAGTATAGGAGGTACCATTGTGCAGTAGCTCAGAGCAAATCTGGGTATTGCTTTGGAGATCCTTTACATAACTGTAGAAGACCTTGTTGTTGTCTTTACTATCTGCTGCAATTCTGTTTTCATAGCTAGCTTTAGAGGATTTAATGAGGGATCCCAACCTTTTGTTGAGGCTGATAAGGGAGTTTTTCCAGTCTTGGGACTTCACCTTATCCACATCAGTTTCCTCTTTCTGTTGTAGAGTTTGTTTATGGCAGGGGACCACCAGATTGGCTTCCTTTTTTTGGAGGAGAGCATCATGGTGCTATTGGGTATGGCGAGATCCATGCATTTGTGTACGTGTTTGTACAGTGCATTGGTGTATGATTCGGCGGTCATGCAATATTCTCCATTTGCATGGGTGCCGTGAAGTTAGCCACCTCTGTTTTTAGGAGCCCAAAGTTAGCTTTGGAGAAGTGTTTCATGGTGGTTACCTTTGTGTGCGGGAGGGGTGGGAGGGATGTGGACTTCCAAGGTGATTAGTTTGTGGTCGGATCTAACCAAGGAGGAGTTGACTATTGGCTGTCTTATCGATCTCCAATACTATCTCTAAACTACACACACTAGCACAAAATTCCTTTATCTCTGTTGAAAAATGTCTCAGAAGCAATCAGCTAATCCTTAACCCTAAGAAAACTCAACTCCTTCTCTTCCTACCTCAGACACTCACTCACCTTACAGACAACTTTTTTCTTTTTTCCCTAGATGGCACCACTGTCTCCCCTGCCTCACACACCAAACTCCTTGGGGTAATATTTGATGACCAACTAAAATTTGACTTGCACATACAACAGGCCACAAAAAAAACAGCAAAACTTGGACTACTTTATAGGAGCAAAAGAATTACTCACTACTGCCACTAAACACACTCTTGCGCAGGCATTTCTCTTACCTAGTCTTCTATACGCTTCCCCCATCCTTACCAATATCCAAACTACCTCAGTGCAGAAACTGGAACAAACATACAACAAAATTGTCAGATTTATTCTAAACCAACCACTCTCTTCACATCACTGCCTCTCACTAAACAAACTTCAGTGGCTGAATTTCTGCACCTTCTCCTACAATCGCAACTCCACACTATCTTTTCCATACTCAACAACCCCTCTGCCTGCCCTGCTGTCCCCTCCCATGTTACTCCCTAACCCCCTGGCCTCTCTGGAGTGCTGATCAGCATTTTCTCTCAGTTTATAAACCCAAAAGGAATATTGGCAAACTACTTAACAAGCACTCTGTCTCACTAAAATTGGAACAAACTCCCTCTCCATATTAGATCCAACCTTTCCTTTCCCTGTTTTAAAAAGGATCTTAAATCCCACCTACTAAACTTGAAATTATGCTGATGCCTTGACCACACGTAGTCTTAGTCTATCCTACTGTGTAACCTGTTGCATCTGCTAACTTTCTTTCTTTGTTAGTAACTTCTGCTTAAACTAACCTCCTAAACCCTCAGCTCTACTATTATAACCCTACTAAAGCCCCCTCCTTTCTCTCCCCCCTCCCATTCTCCACACTATTCATCCCCCACTTCTGATTAATGTCTATACATTGTCCTTCTTTTGAACAAAGATTATCTTTTTATTTTTGCTCTCATATGTCGTAAATTTTAGACCACTACTATCAGTGCAACCCTTAATGTTCATAATTTCTTTTATTTTGTTTTTCTCTTTATAATTAATTTTGTATTTGCATTGTTATTTTTAATAGTTTTTGTCCTGTATGTTTATCTTGGCTTATGTTTGCTGGGTCTCTTTCCCCTTGGGTCTCCACTGAAAATGGGTTGCTTGCTATCAGTTCAATGCAAATAGTTAATAACCTTTTCTTTTTTACAATTATTTTGTATTGTGATTATTTAATATTTGTATATTGTCACTTTATCTTTACTTATGTTTGCTGGGGCTTTTCCTCTCAGGTCTCCACTGAAAATGGATTTGTTTGCAAACTCATTTGGACTAGCTTGGCTAACAAATGTGAAATAAGTAAAATAAATCCCTAGTGCTGTAGGACCTTGTTACCGGCCTCTACCTCCTGAGATATGTATTAAGCTGTTATTCATTGTTCCTAATAGACTGTTAAATGTATTTAAGTTGAATTGTGTGATTTAATAGTAACTGATGTAACTCTTTTTTGCTACATAGTTACATAATGCACTATTGAATGGCATGAATATTGTAGCTACTTGTTTCTTTAAAGCTAAGTTGTGTCTCTAAAGCTAAATGTGTTTGGTAACCAGACTTTAGTATGACAAGCTCTTTGCAGGGCTGTTCATTAGAGAGAAAATTGAGAGCCTTCTGTATATTTTTTGAGAAGCAGGATATTCAACATTCAACATTCTTTGACTCTCAGTCATAAGGCACTGTTGCAGTAAAATGCTAATGATTTATGCTATATGTAAAGATATGTAAAGATTTTACTAACATAGTTTAGGGTTTCCTCGGGTAGTCTAATGTTGTTTAAGCTACACAGCTGCTTCTGACTGCCTCTGAAATCAAGCCCTCTCTCTATCCCTCCCAGGTCTTCCCCTGCACAGCGTGAGGCAGAAAAGAACTTCACACTTTTGGAGTGACTAAACTACTATTGCCCACAACCTGTAAAAACAAAACAGGTCATTATCTGGTCATTTTAGTATAGACTTTAAAGTAAAGTATTATTTAAGGGTCCTCAGCACTAGCACGAATATCCCTAGGCTTACCCAAACAAAAAAAATCCAAGCTTGTTTGCATATACTCCATTTAAACTACAGAACACACTCTAAAACTAAGGCAAACAGCTATAAAATTTTAAAACAAGCTCCCAAAGCATAGGAATTGAACCTGATGTTTGTTTAGACAAGATTACTCACCTGCAAGTTAATTATTCAGGAGTTACATCTTGAAACTTGGGCTCTAGTGGCTTAGCGTAAACCCCGCCTCACAGCACCGCTGCCTTTCGCCCGCTCCGCCTCCCCGCCCTGCCCCTATTCCCACCCGCCCAGTACTGTACTTTTTATAACCTCAAACCACTCCCCTACTGTCCACTAACTTCCCTGTACCTCACTACCGCCCTCTAAGATCAAACGGAATATGACACCACCCAGGAAGCTTATCATACTAACTCTTTTTCCCCTCCTACTTGTCCCTTACCTAGCTACCCTATATGAAACCTGGTCTTACATAGGCTTCCACCACCCAGGCTACCAAACCAACCCTCCCCCATAATTAACAACAGAGGCCATTACTCAACTCCCTACTCACCCTCCTTGTTAGAACTCAAACGCTATGTAATTATCAAACCTACCAATATTAGGCCAAATGATAAACATTACTACAAACTTCTACTCAAAGCCCTCAAATTCATTACCACTCTGAATCACAGACTAGCCACAGATGGTGATATCCACCCCAACCCTGGCCCTTACCCTCCACTCAATTCTAATTCCACCCTATCCTCCGCTCCACTTCTCAATCTAAACTCTAGACCCTTTAACTCTCTTCTGACCTGTCATCTAAACATCAGAAGTGTAAACAATAAGATTCACAACCTACATGCCCTTTTAGCTACTTGTTCCCAGACCTACTATGTCTCACAGAAACCTGGCTTAAACCAAGCACGAAAGACACACAGATAATCCCACCAGGGTATGATATACTAAGAGCAGACCGAATAACTCATAAAGGTGGCGGTGTAGCCATACTCTACAAAAATACATTACAAATCTCCTTGCCTCTCCACAACCCTCCTAACAAACAATGCCGAAATTCTACTTGTACAACTTCAAACAAACAAACATAAAAGCATAAATATAGCATGTATTTACATCCCCAGGCAACAATAATAACAAAACCTTAGAGGACTTTTCTCCTGTCTCAACGGGTACTTAGCCAGCTTGGTCTCCGGTCTGCAACTCGAAAACCGACAATTCCAGAAAGCCGAACGGCACTTGCAAACGCTGCTTCTGCTTAGGACCACGCGGCAAGAAAGACTGAGGGTATGGCGTCGGTCATACGCATTTATACTGGCACATACTGATGTCAGCCTCGAGCGCCATGACCGACGCCAGATTCTAGCCCTTTGGTATTCGGGCCGATGGTGGACAGCGGAATACCCATATGTCAGGACTGCAGCAATGGTAGACGAAGAACATCAGGATGTTGGTGTATTTCCCTCTGTGCACCAGTACAAATCAGTAACATAGGCAGACTACTGGTTCTGGTAGTTAGAGCAGGAGCTGTGCTCATAGTGTAGCCAGCTTCAGGGTGCCCCCTGCTATAGTTCTGCACATTTTTTCATTTCAGTACAAAAAAAAAAAAAAAAAATATACGAGTCATTAATCACTTCTAAGTTCTCTGAAACTGCAGGAAGACACGTTTGTAGATCGCAGATAAAAATGAAATCATTTCTAACACGAAGCAGTGATTTCAGTGGACGTTTTACTCCCTCCTAATAAAATTCACAGCATTTTGTTTTCAAAATATCTTCAGGGAAAATGCATTTTATTAATTCAATGTATCCACAGTTTTGTCTATGGTTAAAAAATCCTGGCATAACTCCTGAACCATCCTTCTGCCTCTTTTACTTGTACCCTTTGCTCTTATTGGCTATAATTTTATATATGTTATTTTATTTATTTTATTATGTTTGATAACCAGACTTGCCTCTCTGGGACTGTCTAATTTGTAGAGAAAGACCAGAGAGATAAAAGCTACAGGAATACCTATTGTAATAAATTACAACCTACATTCATCCTGCAGTCTCTCATCTATAATACAATATTCAGATAACTCTACTCTCATAGGTGTGTACTAAGCTAATGGCCCTGGAGCCTTTACAAGCCTAGCCCATAGGATTACACTAGCATTGTGCCACCCAAACTTAGTTCCTAGTCCCTCTGTCGAGTAGAGCCACTGGAGTGATCCCCGGGGTGAATTATCTATTTCCCATCCCCTCATCAAGATTTCTCTTGAAGAGGGTCAGTGAGGTGCTCTGCTTGAAATGTATGGGAAGTCCGTTCCATAGCATGGGCAGTCTCTGGGTTATGAACCTGTCCCTCCAACATGTTCTGTTGATTGTGGTAATGAGGTTGAGGTCTCTGGAGTGTGTGGTGTGGAGGGATTGGGGTTTGTAAGTCAAGCAGAGGTCGCCTCTAAGTAGGCAATTTGAGACAGAGAATAGTTGGAGTTTTTTGAGTTTGTCCATATAGGACAAATGTTTAAGGCCTAGGATCCTCTTTGTGAGGTATTTTTGCGGCCTCTTCAGTTGTTGCAGGTGTCTAGTGAGGTACATGCCAAATGGGGCATTGTACTCGATGATTGGCCTAATGAAGGAAGAGTAGAGGGAGACAATGACCTCTTTCTTCCAGGCTGCAAAATCCTTAGTAATGAGATATGCCACATAGAAGGACTTTCTGACTACAGTGGCAATGTGGTGGTCAAAAGATAGGTTGACAGAGTTGCTGTCAACCTCTGTTCCTAGCTCTCTTATAACGTCTTCTGTGTTCAGTGGACTACCATCGATGTGGTAATTCAAGGGAACCAGGTTTTTCCCAAGGGGGGTGACGGCACATTTTTTGGCCATGATTCTGACACCAGTCATTGGTCTCCTTGAGGCCTTTCTGTAGGATGTCAACATCACTTGGGGAGTTAATAATAGATCCCAGCTTGCAATTGTCTGCGAACTTTGTCAGCCAGAGTCACTTTGTGTTGGCCTGGACTTCTGAGAAGTAGATACCAAGCAGGAGAGGATCCAGGACCGAACCCTGTGGAACTACACTCGTGACTGGTCAACAGTCTGACTTGGAGTCAGCTACTTTCACACTGTGGGTTCTATCTGTAAGCCAGTTTGCAACCCACCTAGTGATATAGGGGTTGATGCCTAGCTTAGTGAGTTTTTCTATGATTCCTGAGTGGAATGGTATCAAAGGCCTTGGCAGATCAAGGTAGGCTGTATGAACCACCTTGCCTTATTCCACAGCTCTGGTGACTGACGCAAAGAAGTCGACCAAGTTGAGCAGGCATGATCTACCCTTCACAAAACCAAACTGTGTAGGATCCATAGTTTGGAAATTCCTTATATCCTTGTTTATTAGGTCCATGATGATGCGTTCCATAGCTGTGCATATCAGACTCGTCAGGCTAATGGGGCGATAGTTCCCGGGGTATGTAGTCGCTCATCCCTTGTGGAGAGGGATGACTGTAGCAGTGTGCCATTCAGTAGGGACAAAGCCTGAGGTGAGGCTGTGATTGAACAGGGTACATGGGTGAGGTGCCAGTTCACTCTGTAGTTCATGTAGAACACAGCTGGGGATATTGTCAGGTCCCATAGAAGCTGTATTCTTGGTCTTGGACAGTGCTGTTTTAACCTATGCAGCAGTAATACTGGGTGCCTGGCAATCTACTGGTATTATGATTGGCTCTTTGGGGGGGTAAAGTTGGCACTGAATCTGTTGGCCAGTATATTGGCATTATCTGTAGGCTCAGTATAGGAGGTGCCATTGAGCAGTAGCTCAGAGCAAATCTGGGTATTGCTTTGGAGATCCTTTACATAACTGTAGAAGACCTTGTGGTTGTCTTTACTATCTGCTGCAATTCTGTTTTCATAGCTAGCTTTAGAGGATTTGATGAGGGATCTCAACCTTTTGTTGAGGCTGATAATGGAGTTTTTCCAGTCTTGGGACTTCACCTTATCCACATCAGTTTCCTCCTTCTGTTGTAGAGTTTGTTTATGGCAGGGGACCGCCAGATTGGCTTCCTTTTTTTGGAGGAGAGCATCATGGTGCTATTGGGTATGGCGAGATCCATGCATTTGTGTACGTGTTTGTATAGTGCATTGGTGTATGATTCGGCAGTCATGCAATATTCTCCATTTGCATGGGTGCCGTGAAGTTAGCCACCTCTGTTTTTAGGAGCCCAAAGTTAGCTTTGGAGAAGTGTTTCATGGTGGTTACCTTTGTGTGTGGGGGAGGGGTGGGAGGGATGTGGACTTCCAAGGTGATTAGTTTGTGGTCGGATCTAACCAGGGAGGAGTTGACTATTGGCTGTCTTATCGATCTCCAATACTATCTCTAAACTACACACACTAGCACAAAATTCCTTTATCTCTGTTGAAAAATGTCTCAGAAGCAATCAGCTAATCCTTAACCCTAAGAAAACTCAACTCCTTCTCTTCCTACCTCAGACACTCCCTCACCTTACAGCCAACTTTTCTCTTTTTTCCATAGATGGCACCACTGTCTCCCCTGCCTCACACACCAAACTCCTTGGGGTAATATTTGATGACCAACTAAAATTTGACTTGCACATACAACAGGCCACAAAAAACCCAGCAAAACTTGGACTACTTTATAGGAGCAAAAGAATTACTCACTACTGCCACTAAACACACTCTTGCGCAGGCATTTCTATTACCTAGTCTTCTATACACTTCCCCCATCCTTACCAATATCCAAACTACCTCAATGCAGAAACTGGAACAAGCATACAACAAAATTGCCAGATTTATTCTAAACCAACCACTCTCTTCACATCACTGCCTCTCACTAAACAAACTTCAATGGCTGAATTTCTACACCTTCTCCTACAATCGCAACTCCACACTATCTTTTCCATACTCAACAACCCCTCTGCCTGCCCTGCTGTCTCCTCCCATATTACTCCCTACCCCCTGGCCTCACTGGAGTGCTGATCAGCATTTTCTCTCAGTTTATAAACCGAAAAGGAATATTGGCAAACTACTTAACAAACACTCTGTCTCACTAAAATTGGAACAAACTTCCTCTCCATATTAGATCCAACCTTTCCTTTCCCTGTTTTAAAAAGGATCTTAAATCCCACCTACTAAACTTGAAATTATGCTGATGCCTTGACCACACGTTGTCTTAGTCTATCCTACTGTGTAACCTGTTGCATCTGCTAACTTTCTTTCTTTGTTAGTAACTTCTGCTTAAACTAACCTCCTAAACCCTCAGCTCTACTATTATAACCCTACTAAAGCCCCCTCCTTTCTCTCCCCCCTCCCATTCTCCACACTATTCACCCCCCACTTCTGATTAATGTCTATACATTGTCCTTCTTTTGAACGATTATCTTTTTGTTTTTGCTCTCATATGTAGTAAATTTTAGACCGCTACTATCAGTGCAACCCTTAATGTTCATAATTTCTTTTATTTTGTTTTTCTCTTTATAATTAATTTTGTATTTGCATTGTTATTTTTAATAGTTTTTGTCCTGTATGTTTATCTTGGCTTATGTTTGCTGGGGCTCTTTCCCCTTGGGTCTCCACTGAAAATGGGTTGCTTGCTATCAATGCAATGCAAATAGTTTATAACCTTTTCTTTTTTACAATTATTTTGTATTGTGATTATTTAATATTTGTATATTGTCACTTTATCTTTGCTTATGTTTGCTGGGGCTTTTCCTCTCAGGTCTCCACTGAAAATGGGTTTGTTTGCAAATTCAGTTGGACTAGCCCAGTTAACAAATGTGAAATAAAATAAATAATAAATAAATAAAGTTACTGGCAGCCTAGTAGTTCACATTTGTGACTTCAGAGATTACGCTAGCAGTAAAGGACTAGTAATAACACATAGAAAATGTTTGATAAAATACACAGTATTTATTTTAGGTTTGGATTAGCAGTGTAATGAAAAGAATGTATTTGTAACAAATTTGTTTGAGAGACATTTTAGGTATGTAGTGAGTATAAAAACAAGGTAATCTAGGTATAAAACCATATACTATGTACAGATTTACATGCTAAAAGACAGTTTGTTAAACAGAGTAGATATGTAGGTAGGTGTCAGTAGCAGGAATGTTTGGTTGTGTGTATGTCTGTTAAGGGATGCCATGTTCCTGATGGCAAGCATCAGCAAATTGGAACTGATTAACAGGACAGATGCATTTTTTTGTATATAAACTAATGTTTACTTAATTAACTTTGCTATTGTTCATTTGTTAACCAGGTAAACCTACTAAGCTCATTTGCCTCTTTTTAGAGGCAACCCAGGAGCCCTATATGGTTGAACAACTTGCTCAGGGTCCTACAACAGGCAAATGGAGACTGAGTGATTCAAACCCAGGAGTGCGGGATGAAGCTTAGTAGCAGTTTAAGTCCTCTGAGCTAAACTGCTAGAATTTTAAAATTATTCTGTTTCCACAGGTCTTAGCACTAGTCCCCAGCCTACTGGAGTAGACACAATGCATCTTCTGCTGGAGTAGACACAATGTATCTTCTGCTGGAGTAGACACAATGTATCTTCTTGCAGTGTTGGTAGTCCAGGTTTAACTAGTAGAGTGTGTGCCTTAGGGTTTAATGGGAGGAGTTGTTTAAGTAACTACCATTCATCTAACCACTTTATAAGTAGAACAGTCTGCTCCCAGATTCACTGTCATGTGGAGCAGAGTCCTAGGCATTTGAACTCTGTGCTTAACTTGTGAACCTATGAACGTTGTGAGCAGCACACTATTTCACAGGGGTAAACTTGTGCTGTAATGTGCAGATACTGTATGTGATGACACTGCACATGCTCAGTGGGGATGTTAGAGCAGTAAGTGAAATGCTGCAGTCTGTTCCTTCTGGAGTTACACTGCCAGATGTCCTTGACACTTCCCTTCCTGCAATTTCTGGATATTATTTAAGTAGACTTGCTTATTTTCCAAATTTGAAAGACAGTGACTGTGTTCCATACATCCCAAATCCTGATGGGATTCTTCAGGGACTTGGGTCAGACATGCAAATTTGTGGTGGTTCCTAGGTAAGATCTCTCCCTCATTGTTTTACGACAGGAGCTTGTTTTTGACTTCAGGGATCTGTCTCACTGGAGCATGCCTTCTCTGCCTATGGCTGTGTGGAGATTTCTCTGGGTACTCCTGTTTCCTTCCATCTCCCGTGTGTGTGTGTGTGTGTGTGTGTGTGTTAGAAAAGTCCTGGCTTTCTAAGGCCCTGATTATTACCTACAGTGAAGATTAGAAAAGTTTGGAATGGATAATTGAGAAAAACTGGTCCATTTTGTTAGAAGACCATTGTGTTAGGAACCATGTAGGAGAAAGACCTACCATAGTGTACCAGAAGGGGATGAACTTCAAGGATTTATTAAGGTACACAGGGCAAGAAAACTTTAATGCCATGTATGGCATGACTAAATGTGGAACATGGACTTGGTGTCACAAAATAAATATAGGAGGCAGCTTTATTGTAAGAAACAAAATATACAAAATAAAAGGGAAATATAACTGTAAATCAAAAACAGTGGTGTACATTGCTACCTGTTAAGTATGCTCAGTATTCTATACTGGCAAAATGGAATGGCGGTTTTGCCAGAGAATCTATGAGCATGAATATGCTATCAGAAAGAACAATTTAAACAACGCTTTGGCTAAACATATTAGCGACCAAGTAGGACACCAATTCAAGTTCATGGTTATTGATCAAGTTTGTATTGATGACAAGAAGGCATGGGGGGTTTACTTAGAGTTAAAAGAGTTAAAATGGCAAGTGCGTTTGCAAGCTGACAGTTGGCCAGGTATCAATGATCGTAGTTCAATCACCCCAGTTCTAAAGTTAAAGGCATCGGAGAGAAACAAAATAGGTCAAAGCCAATACATTTGGCTAACTTATTAGAATACAATTCTGTACAAAGTAATATGCTTTAGAAAAATGTCAATAACATTACTATATGTAATAATGTCACTGCAACTTTAAAACATGATCTTGTGTTGAAGTAAGCAGGAGCAGACTTAACTGAATGCAAGTAGGAAGTATTTAAAGAGGAAATGTGTTTTATACTATGTCTGATGAAGTTTAACACTGTTTTAAATGAAAGTGCTCATTTTATTGTTTATTGCCATTAAAGTGTTTGAATTTTAAAAGTTTGGTGTTTTTTATTGGATATTTTGTGACCAGCTGCTTTGGGTCCAGGCACCAGCTCTCATTTTGGAGTATTTAGTTTGTTTTTGTGGTATTTGTTGTCTATGAACTATCACTCGTAGGGTATAATATCATTGGGGATTATTAATCTAAAAAATGGCAGTGGAGTAGGTTTACTATACCTAGACAATCTTGAAATCCTCCCCTATAGTAAACCTATTCCCAAATTCCATAATGATGATAAACTCATCAACAGTCTTAAACTAAAAAGCCATACATAACTATGTTAATAATACTCTATATTTCCCCCAGGCCTACAATCCTGCACAATGTCGTAAAGTGGATCTTGCATATGATTTCTAATGAAAAGATAATCCTAAATGACATTCATTTCATTTAGCAGATTATCTCCACAAAATATCTATCAATTAGCCTCAGCCTATATAGCTGGACTCAGCTCATTTCCTCCCCCACACATTATAAGTATCCCAAGAACTGTGACTCAGTTTTTGACTGGGTGTTGGGGTCCAGTTTCACAAAGTATGTCTGCAGTGGCACCCTCTCTATTATTAACAGAAGATCAGGATTGTTTAGGGCTGGAACACTGATTGGATGAGTCATTGTATATATTGGAAGTGATTACTGGTGAAGTGGGGTGATTTGAATGGTTAAATAGTTCCAACCCCAAAACATTCTGTTCTTCTAGTAATAAAATACACCACCCTGGAACAACTACTACTCCTAATCTAGCCCCAAATAACATTTCCTTTGAAATAGCTGCACAATTTAAAACACATCTCGTAGAAAGCATCAAAGACCTTACTAAAGATTTTCTTCCAGAAAATCCTGACTTGCCCTCTCTGCAGTCAGCAAACACTCCATATTTCACCCTAAAATCCCTTACAACCTCCTGCATCAAATTTCTACTTCTTAAACAGAGACCATGTTCTCCTTCTGCAGATAATCTCCCAGAAGAATACCTCAAACTGATTGCCAGTTCCATAGCCTATCCTATGTCTGTTCTAATTAAACTATTTATCAAGGAATCATATTTTCCATCTCTGTGGAAAAAATTCTTTATCATCCCTCTTTTATAAAGGAGGAACCAAATCTGGTATATCCACTTTCAGACCTATTGCCATACTATCCCTTTTGTGAAAACGTCTTTAACAAAACCTAAGGCCCTGATGCACACAAAGCATGGTTTTAGACTTTCCCATAGCACTACCATGGCCTTACTAACCTTCACAGATACTATTATCAAAGCCAGAGATAAAGGCAGACTCATTTCCTCTGTATTCCTTGATCTCGCTAAAGTTTTTGATCTAGTCTGTCACCAAAAACTCCTTTGCCAACTGTCTTCCCTCGGGCTATCACAACCCACACTACTATGGTTTAACAACTACTTAACTGATATATAACAGTCTGTTAAATGGCTCTCTGCCTTTCCTTCCTTCTTTCCTTCCTTCCTTCCAGTCAGTACTGGTGTGCCACAGGGCTTCATTCTCAACCATCTGCTCTTCAATATATTAACTAACAATTTCCATAAATCTTCCCAGTAAGTTTCCCTCATACAATATGTTGACAATTCTACCCTAATATGCATTTCTGACAACCTAATACATCTTTGTAGAATAATTTAAGAAGCCTTTAACTCTGTTGAGAGTTGGCTATAGTATAACCACCTACTAATAAATCCAAAAAACATTACTCCTCTTTTTTCCAAAATCCCATTTCCTTGGAAAAAAACTTTAAAATTAAATAACACCATGACTGAAGTTACCCCAAATACAAAACTATTTGGCATGGTAATTGACAATTTGATTTACATATCCACAACAGTATCATAAAAACTCATTACCCTATGCAGAGTAAAGAAATTCCTTGGGTCTATATTAGAACACCGAACATTCAAAATGTCGAGTGTTCTAATATCAAACCCTAGCAATTGAAAATACAAAACATCAAACATTCACAACAGCAAATTTTTTCCTAGGGAAAATTCACTGTTCCAAAACACATACACACAACACAAGCACACCAAACAAACAGCAATCCACACACACATACACCTAAACTCTTATACCTAACCCTACACTAAACTATACGTACACCACTAACTATCCACTTACCTTAAACCTAACCCTAAGGTCCATCACTATCGCACAGTCACCTCACCCACGCCTTAACCCTAACTCACCTACCCCGCCCTAACCCTCACGTCCACACAATCGCACAGTTACCTGACCCGCGCCCTAACCTTAACTCACCTAACCCGCCATAACCCACACGTCCACACAATCGCACACTTACCTGAACCCGACCCATAACTTTCCACCAAAGTGCTAAAAATACCGAAGCAACAGAAATGGACAACCAAATTCTTTCCCTAGGAAAAAAAATTGGTTTTCTGTTTCTTCGATATTTTCAGCGTTCGCTGAAAACGGGTCGATATTAGAACACTCGACATTTCAAATGTTCGGTGTTCTAATATAGACCCAAATTCCTTGCAGACTCTGCCAAGGTAACTTTAGCTACCACTTACCTCTTACCCTTTCTCCTGTATGGAGTCCCTGTCATGACCAACCAACGTGCCTCACGTAATTCTAAGCTTGAATAATATTATAGCAAAGTCACCATATTTGCTTGCAACAAATATTACCAGATCCACCACTGTTTAGCACTAAAACACTTAACTAACTTGAACTTCTTCACCACCTATTTTATATTTAGCTCATCTTAACCTACAGAATCATACATACTCCACTTGCCTGCCCAGAAATTAGTCCCATACTCCCGTACTGTCTTCCAAATGGTCCCCTTTCTTCAAACGATACACAACTGCTTATCATTTACAAACCACAAAAGGCTGCTGGGTCATTTTGTATTTCAGTAATGTAGCTATAACTTGGAACAAGTCCTTGTATCAGTCAGGTGTATCACACACCTTTATCTTTCCAAACCAGTACTAAAACACTTCCTCTCTGTCTCCTAACACCCTACATCACTTTTCTTATATCTTCCTTTAAAGTTGTTCTTGTTGTGTCTTTCGGCTTTTCCCGGTTAGTGGTCGGCACAGCGGAACTCCGGTCTGCTAATGATTGGCAGAAGATTTTTACATGCCGAGTTGCCAGCCCTGACGCACAACCTTCAACGAAGGTATGCCCATTCACGCATGTCTCCACACAGAAGACGCTTTAGCTGAGAATTGAACAGGCAACGTCTTACTGTAAGGCGACAACACTACCGCAGCACCACCACCGCAGTATATCTTCCTTTAAAGTACTGTACTAAATCAGTTAACCTGCTTATCTCCTTCTAAAACCTCAGTTTATTGTACTTCTAAAACTACTATATCTACTTCAAATTTACACAACCAAATTATTATTCCATCTCTTCTTCTCTATGAACACTTAAACTTGCTTATCCCCTCTAATAAATTACACCTACCTATCTTATACAGTATTCTTCTATCTGTAAATTTTCAATACAATGCTTGTATATTAACGTTTTTGAATACTGATACAAAAGTTTATTATATGCTGACTATTATGTTATGCATTCACTGAAAGTAAATTATAAAATTTGTTAATGCAGTCAGTATATTTACAATATATATTTACAATAAGTATGATACCTTAGGCGTCTGCTGAAAAAGGGGCACCTGTGCCCAGTCAGACTTTCCTGGTAAATAATTGTCACTAAATAATAAATGTAGCAGACACTTCGGGTAACTGATGGAGCTGTAGGGAGGGGTAGGCATACCTATCCTGGGTAGGAGGGCATTCATCAATGATGCTGTTAAGAGGAAGCATGGTCCAAAGAGGGGAGTTGCCCTAGGACTTAGTCATTGAGTGTGGGGGCAGGGCAAGAGAGCCAGTAGGGTATACGTAAGAATGCCCAATGGACAGAAGCGCAGATGGCCAAGCCCACAGGATACCTTTGGGATTCATGACTGCCCATAATACTAGAGTAAGTCTGAGGGGATAGAAGGATGGCTGGTAGATCCAGAGTGGATGTGGGGAGCTGCTGGCTGGGCGCTGGTAGGATGAAATCTGAGGGGACCAAAAATGTAGAAAAAAAGATGTAGCAGTCAGCTCTCCTATTGTGGAGGAAGAGTTCATAGGAAATTGCAGAACTGCTGCCTGCGTGACTATTGATAGGCTGGTCTGTCTGGGGGAGTGGTAGGATTTTCTGAGATCATTGCACATTGCTTTCCCCAAGCTAAGGATTCTGACCAGCTCTGTGTACATGATGGCTCCTTGTGCCTTAGCTCATATCTCCCCATCAGATCTCTCACTCCCTGGGTAATACAGATATGTACTGGAAGAAGACAGAGAGGTCTCACCCATTGATAGGATTACATTGTGGAGAGGCCTAGAAAGGAGCTATAGGAGGATCTAGGGTGTGGGTCACTGTAAAGAGGGAAGCAGCCAGAAGGAGATAAGTATAAACAAATAAAAATAAACCAGCCTTTAAATATGTCTTTAAGTTGTCATCAATTTAAGGATGGATAACAAGCAGTTTTATTCATAAGTAAATGCATAATTCCTTAACAATAAATAAATAATCAGCCATACACATTTATAATTGAGTAATAAAGTCTGTACTTACAATAAACAATTTGAAACATTTGTTTTCCAAGTAAATATCTAGAAATTAAAAAATTTTGCCAAACACTGAAAACAAAATATTCAAAAATTCTAGAAGCTGACCCGAAAAATCTTTCTGATGTTAAAGTAAAGTCTGTCTGGCATAAAGATGTACTGTTCCTACTGTTTCTAACTTTTTAGGCCACAAAGGACAAGCAGTAGCTCTGTACCAAGGTTGTGCTCCAGCAGTAACGGTTAACTGGGAAGGATTAAAGTCCCCTAAACTTTTTAGTTCCCAAACTAGATTTCCTGTAACATTTAGTTTTAATTCAGAAGATGCCTTTTCTGTATGTTTATGAAGTACATCTCCAAAAGGCAAAGCAGAAGATTCAACAAGCCAAAGTCCAAATAAGGAAATTATCTTATGACCCACCACAGCAACCTCCAAGAAGACTCTGCAAATGTTTATGAAGTATGTTTCCACAGCAGCAAATAAATTACATTCTGTTTTTCACATTTCTGTTAAACATTGTGCAATTTCTCAGAAAAAGCAAATACAGCACGACTTTGTTTTACTTTTGGTCAGTTAAAGAAGTATTTACATGTTTTAAAATCTGATACAGCTAGTTTACTTTTATTACAGTTTTTCACACAGAGTCATTTTCACCTTTTTATTAATGAAAGCATAAACTAGGGGCAAATTGAGATTTTTTCTCTCAACTATTATTTATTTCATCATATCCTGGAACTATTCATAATTTCAACATATGCCCCACAGCAGGATTTTATGATAACAAGGAAAAGAGTGCATTCAGACATCAGACTTATTTTCATTTTATTTATATAACATTTGTTTACCAGGAAAATCCAACTTGGAACAAAGCCAATTTTCAGAGGAGTCCCGGGGGCAAGCAATCCAGATGCATGTCTTTATAACATGTGAGGAAACCAGAGTACCTGGAAAAAACACACCCGAATGCAGGGAGGACATGCAGACTCACACAGAAGGCACTCCAGCCGAGAATCAAACTGGAGAACCTCTTGCTGTGAGGCAGAAATGCTACAGCTGCACCACTGCGCTGTTCGTACATACTTACAAGATAAACTAGGACAACATAAGTTGGTGTTGATAATGAGGGATCTGAATACACACACTGGTTCTAACAGAACAGGAACTGAGGACTGCCTGGGTCCACATGGTTGGGGCAGCAAGAATAAAGAATGGAAGGCAATTCCTGACTTCTGTCTGCCAAAATGGTTTGATGGTGGTCAGCCCATGATTCTTCAAGAGAGAGAGTCATAAGATCACATACAAGACTAGTCACCATGCAACTCAGGTAGACTTCCTCCAAGTAAGGAAAATTCATTGTGTTAAAATCATAGATTGCAAAGTCATCCTCCATGAAATGTTTGGCCTGCAGCATAAATCACTGGTTGCTACAATAAGCTGCAAGCAGTTGTCAGAGAAGGCTGTAAGGTCAACATAGACTAGGTTGAAGACCTGGAAGTTGATTGAAGGGCAAACACAGAGTTCAATGAATTACTCAGGAACCTAACACCTCAGGAAGAAGAGGAAATGGGTGGAGCTGAAGAAGATACTGTGCCTAGGAAATTAACCATTTACACAGGCACCCTGTAAATGGTTCATCTCCCAGGCCTCTGCTGGTAAATGTTGCATCTCCTAAACCCCTGCTTACACTTATCATGGGTACCAAACTTACCAGAGATTTGGGATGCGTGGCTAGGCCTAAAAAGGCCCTAGTGATCATTAGCCTGGTAGACATCTGTGAACCTACAAACCTATATGAATGGTGGAACCTGAAAAGAGCATGTGTGAGAACTATAGAACAGATATGCAGCCAAGTCGGATATGAAAGAACGGTTCATAAGGAAAGCTAGTTTTGAAATTCAGAAGTCATCAAAAGAAAGAAGTGCAGGAAAAAGTGGGACATAGAAAAGACAGACCAGTCTAAGAAGGAATACTGGTTTGCTAACTATGAGGCTGATGGTGCAGTTGCAGTAGCAAAGAGCAAGGCATCAGACACACTCTACCAGCTTCTGGAAATGGTTTTAGTAGGTGGCACTAAGAAATTCTATCAGGTTGTTAGGCAAAGACAGAAAGATAAAGAACGATCTTCATAAAGGATGCCAACAACAACCTGTACATCCACTGAAGTACATCAAAGAAAGATAGAAGGAGCACTTCCAGCAGCTTCTGAATGAAGAAAATCCCAGATAAGCTTTACTGCTGCAAACACAGCCTATGATGAAAGAAGAAGAAAAGCCCACAATAGAAGAAGTAAGAACAACATTAAGGAAAATGAAATCAGGGTAAGTAGCAGGTTCAGATATGGTCACAGCTGGCATGATTAATATGTTGGTTGAGTTAGGGGAGAAATATCTCCAGAGGGTACTCACAGCAGTATAGAGAGAAAGGGTTATCCCACATGACTGGAAAATAAGCATTCTAGTGCCAGTGTGCAAAAATAAAGGGGACATCCACAACTGCAGGGATTATCAAACTCCTGTTCCACTGCATGAAAGCTCTGGATAGAGTGATTAATAAATGAATACACGGAGTAGTAAACACTAAGATGGGAGATAATAATTAGTTTGCATTCAGATCAGGATGCAGCACAGGTGCCCAATATTTGCAGTGAGACAGACAGCTGAGGAGAAGCTAGAGATGAGGAAAGAGTCCAGCAGGATATTCTAAGGCTTTGGTCAAGCATGTGACTGTCCCAAGGCAGTCCTATGATGGTTCAAAGTCCCAGAAACATTGATAGAATTAGTGCAGGCTATGTACAAGAACCCGATGGCATGAGTAGGAACAGTGTTTGGAATCACAGAGGAGTTCGTTAAAGGATACTGGAATGGAATGTAAAACTGCAGACATATGTGATGAAACAGAGTACAGATAAGACAGCTGTAGTGGCAGCAAATTGGGGAAATTAAAAGAAGCTAAGAACTGAAATAGAAGAGGAAATAGTTAAAATAGTTGAACAGAATAAGAGATGTTATGTGATCCTATCTCGCCTACATTCTGTACTGATGGGCACGGAGCCGATCCCTCGGCTCTGACTCGGCACGCTTATGCTATAGAGCGAGGCCTCTTATTGGCTGAGCTATCTTTATCCCAGGATGCACCACCACTAATCCCCCAGATCTCGTTTGCCGCTAACAAGCTTAGACGTGGTCTCAACTTGGCTGGGCTAAGTACTATTTATTAGGCTTTTTCCTGTCAGAAATTTGCTTACCTTGAACCCAAAAGCTGTTTTAACAGCTATTGTTGTTATTTGAGTGTGATTGGATAATTTCTGTTGAGAAATTCGTAATTTTTTTAGTCAGGGAAGGTTTCACGTTTTAGTTAGAGGGGCCTTACCCTGTTGCTTTACTTCTAGTTTCTCTTTCCTGGGTCAAGTACCCATTTAAATTAGAGGGTCTTGACTCTCTTTCTCTGTGTGTTAACTGTTTAGCGTTTAAAAAAAAAAAAAAAAATTTTTGGTTAAAGTTGGTTAAATTTGAAACTTTACTTTTGGCTAGTTTGGTGTTTCTCTTAGAAAGCAGTTATGTCTAAAGAACACAAACGCTCCGGGTTTAAGAAATGCACGAGGTGTGGGTTTAAAATGTCCATAACGGACGACCACTCCTCGTGCGTCTATTGTTTAGGTGCCAAGCACCTACAAGAGTCGTGTAGTGTGTGCCATGCGTTCTCTTCAAGAGTCCTCCAGGAGAGGAAGAACAAATTAATCCTCAAGGGATTAATCAAGCCTTCCTTCGAGGAGGCTTTATCTTCCTCTCCGTCTCCTTCTAAAAAGAAGAAAGCGTCGGCTCCGACCAGTCAGTCGGAACCGACCGCTAAAAAATCTAAGCAGACCTCTCCATCGGCTCCACGGACTTCGGAGCCGAGGGCGGAACGGTCTGCCTCGATGCCTCCAGCCTCGACCCCTCTGGTTTCGGAGTCGAGGTCTGGGGCATCGAGATGCGGGTCACCCTCATCGGCTCCACTGATATTGGAGCCGATAAAGGTTACCGGCTCAGACTCTTCCCCCTCGGAGCCGAAGTCATTATCGGCACCGAGGGAAATTTCCTTGAGATCTTCCTCGGAGCCGATAGTTGTTGAGTCCATTCGGAGCCGGTCTCCGAGCCCTTCAGAGCCGATGGAGAAATCGGTTCGGGCCCGATCGGTATCCTCTAGATCATCCAAGATGTCTGATTCGGACATCGACAGGCTGCTCCTTCGACTCTTCAGTCTCCGGTGTTCCAAAAGCTAGTTTCAGCTCCAGCCCATTCGGCTTCGGAGCCGATGGTCCACTCCCCTACTGTGGTTCCTCCTCCAACAGCTTCGGCACCATTGGAGCCGGTGCTGGTGGAACCGGTGGAGGTGTTAGGGTCGGGCCCGACCCTTGCTCCAACTCCGGCTCTTGGGTCGGAGTTCAGTACACGGACTTCTTCCTTTGGCCCTGGGGGGGAGGCTTCGGGATTGATGCTTTCGGTCCCAAGTCTCCCTCTTGGTGCGTCGGCGGCGGGAGTGCCGTCCACTGTCGTGGCCACGGAGGTGGGACCCTCCCAGGATTCTGGTGGTCCCGCCTTCAGGGCTATGAGGAGTGCATTAGCCAAATCTTCCTTGGCTACCTCCACGGTTTCCCCAGCTCCTTCCCTGCATATGGAGACTGGGTCGTTGGCAGTCCCCCTGTCCTTAGATAGCGGAGCCCCGGGGCCTCAGGTTACCCCCGCTGGGGTTTCTCCCCCTCCTGGAGGTCCTTCTGAAGCCTCTTCGGAAGAACCCCCCAGGAAAAGATCGTGCAAGAGGAAGCACGTTGACTCCCCTGATGAGTCTCTGACATCTGACACTGATCTCGATGATGCAGAGGGGTCCCCTAAGTCATCCTCGGATGATGTCTCCTTTGCAGACATCCTTGAAGCCCTAAAACAACGAGGCGGCTGGCAGTCCAAACCTCCCTCTGCTGATGAGTCAGTGTTCCTGAAGGCCTTCGGGGCTCAGCCCTCCGCCTCCTGGGTGTCTCCGCCCTTCGATGAGCTCTTGGATTTGATCTGTCGAAGGGCGTGGGAACACCCAGACTCTGTGGAACTGGTGCCTGCTCGTCCGAATAAGTTCCTCTCGGCGCCCCCTGAAAAAGAGTTTCTAACTAAAGGTGTGGCTGTAGATGCTTTGGTGGTGGCATCTGCTACCCAGCAAGATGTAGCAGAGGCTTCGACGTCCGTCCATCCTCCTAATAAGGAGTCTAGGAGCATGGATCGGTATGGAAAGCGCACCCTCAGTTCAGCGGCCTTTACACTGAGGTCCTTGAACTACCTTACGCACTTTACCAGATTTCAGAGGGATCTGATTAAGGAGCTATCCGATACCCTCTTGGGTAACCTGCCTGAGGAGCTGGCCCAGATGGTTGGCTCTCAGCTGGCTACAATGTCGTCCATTTCGAACTCATCCATGAGGCTCATTTCTTATGCGGCTGAAGGGGAGTAGAGCGGGTACAGGCATTGCTCACGGAGACAAGCCTGGCTCTGTCTGTGTCATTTCAAGGAGGCCTTTAAGTCTTCCTTTGCCGACGCCTTTGATGGGTCCTCCTGTTTGGACCCAAGGTAAAGGACACACTAACCCGCTGTGAACAGGAGGGTAAGACTCTGACTGTCAGAGGGGCACGATTTTCCACTCCCTTTCGGCCTTATCCCAAGGCTAAAAGAGGAGGGAAAATGTGGTTCCGTAGATCTCAGAAGCCTTACCTCTCTCAGCAGGAGGATTCCCCTTCCAGAGGCAGAGGAGGGAGAAATTCTTGCGGAAGACGCCGTCCCAGAGGCGGCAGAGGCCCTCGCAACACTGGAGACTGCGAGTCCTTTCGTGGCTCTTCAGCCTTCCATAGTCCCTGAGGGATTGCCCGGCTGTGCAGCTCCGGAGCCAGTCGGGGGTCTTTTCTCGAAGCACCTAAAGGCCTGGGAAGGTATCACTCAGGACCGATGGGTGCTTCGGATTGTAGCCGGAGGTTACTCCATCCCATTCTCTCATCCCCTTCCTCAGCCCAGGAAAATTCCGGACCCGCCACCCAGTCAACGGGATATCGCAGCCTCAGAAGTTTCAAAGCTGCTGCAAAAAGGAGTCATCTAACCGGTCCCTGCAGACCAGATCGGATTAGGGGCTTACTCAAGATTCTTTTTGGTGCCAAAAAAGACCGGGGACTTGAGGCCCATCTTGGACCTCAGCATCCTAAACCGTTCAGTCAGAAAGTCCAAGTTCCGAATGGTCACCCTACAAACCATTCTCCCATTGCTGGAGAAGGGTGTTTGGATGTGCTCCATAGATCTCAAGGACGCTTATTACCATATCATGGTACATCGGGCCCAGGAGACATCTGCGCTTCAGCCTAGGAGGCAGTCATTATCAGTTCCGTGCGCTGCCCTTTGGTCTCACCACAGCCCCCAGGGTGTTCACCAAATGTTTGGCGGTCATGACTGCTCACCTAAGAAGTCTAGGATTCCAGGTGTTTCCGTATCTAGACGACTGGCTCCTAACTGCCACCTCCAAGCATCTACTATTGCGGAGCCTACAAGCCACTATATCACTGGGCAATTCCCTTGGAATCATCTTCAATTGGCTAAAGTCTGTGTTGCTGCCATCTCAACGCATAAGATTCATAGGGGTAGAGATAGACTCAAACCGAATGCGGGTCTATCTACCTACAGACAGGATACTAACCATACAGGCTCAAGTTCGAGCCTTACTTCCCAGATCCAAAGCCCCAGCCAGAATGGTCCTGCAGCTATTAGGATCCATGTCCGCCACGGTTCTTCTAGTTCCCCTGGCAAGGTTGCACATGAGAATTCTTCAGTGGCTTCTTTCAGCTCAGTGGTCCTTTCAGGAACTCCCTCTCAGTCACCTCATATGGATCACGGAATCTTGCAAATGGGACCTTCGCTGGTGACTAGTGCCCTCCAACTTGGATCAGGGACGACCCTTTGTTCTACCCCCTCCGGTGGCCATTTTGACCACGGACGCCTCCCAGACGGGGTGGGGGGCATTCCCTGGGCAGGTCAGTCCAAGGCAAATGGCACTCGGAAGAGGCTTTGCTTCATATCAACGTCTTAGAAATGAGGGCAGTGCTTCTGTCCCTTCAAGCCCTTCACGATTATCTCCCTCAGGGCGTAATTGCTGTTCACTCAGACAACATGTCAGTTGTCTGGTACCTGAACAAACAGGGAGGGACCAGATCCTATCCTCTTTGCAGAGAAGCCATGAGAGTTTGGGAATGGGCAGTCTCGACCAAACGCTTCCTAGTGGCTACTCACATACCGGGCAAGTCCAATGTGATAGCCGACAGATTGAGCAGAACCATCCTCTCTCCTCACGAATGGTCACTGAATATAACAGTGGCAAAGCAGATTTTCAGCAAATGGGGAGTTCCGTGTTGCGATCTCTTCGCGACTCCTCTGAATACAAAGTGCAAAGAGTTCTTCTCCCTAACCCCGGCTCCGGGGAAGAGCCCCATGGATGCATTAGTCCATCCTTGGCCCACCGGCTTGCTTTATGCCTTCCCTCCAGTTCCTCTCCTTCCCAGGGTGATTCAAAAGGCATCTCTCTTGGGGAGCAAAATGATCTTAATTGCTCCTTACTGGCCTCGTCAAGTGTGGTTCCCCTATCTTCGGAGACATGCTCTGGAAGGTCCATGGTTCCTGGACCAGATCCCAGACCTACTTGTTCACCAGTCGGGACTATTCCACCAGTCCCTACACACCTTAGAATTGACGGCTTGGCTCCTCCTCTTCTGACGATAGTCAGGAGTCATACATTGGATCCAGATGTTGTACACATATTATCTTCGGCCCATAAGTCTGCTACAAAGAAACTGTATTCTAGCAAATGGAAAAGATTTGCTATTTGGGCTCAACTCCGGGGCCTGGACCCCATTTCAATTCCCGTGACAGAGGTACTAAAATTTTGACTTCTCTTTTCAATCAAGGCTCTTCAGTTTCTACCATCAAGGTACAGTTGGCAGCAATCTCTAATTTTCATGAATCCATAGACCCACCCTTAATGAGCAACAGATTGTGTAAGACCTTCTTGAAAGGTGCTACTCTATTAAGACCTCCGATTTCTCATCCTGCACCTCCATGGGATCTCGATATAGTGTTACGTGCCTTGACTTCTTACCCCTTTGAACCGGCAGCTACATGTGATCTAAAGTTCCTATCATGGAAGACAGCCTTTCTGGTGGCGATTACTTCTGCCAGAAGAGTTTCAGAGCTTCAGGCTTTGTCAGTAAAATCCCCGTACTTGGTTTTTCACAAAGACAGAGTATCCCTCAGGCCAAATCCTTCCTTTGTCCCTAAAGTTTGTTCTAGTTTCTGCTTACAACAATCGTTAGAGCTTCCAGTTTTTTTCCCAAAATACTCTAACAAAGCGGAGTTCATATTCCACACACTAGATGTCCACAGACAGTTACGTTTTTATTTAGACAGGACCAAACAAACAAGGAAAACAGATCAGTTGTTTGTATCCTTTGCAGACAACAAATTGGGCAAAGCTGTCACAAAGGTCACTATTGCCAAATGGATCAGGGACTGTATTACTCAAGCTTATTTTTATTCTAACAAAGAACTTACCACCTCTGTCAAAGCTCATTCTACAAGGGCTATGGCTACTTCGATAGCATTTCATTCTAAGCTTGCTATCAGTGACATTTGTGCTGCGGCTACATGGTCTTCCCCGCACACATTCATTTCCCACTACAAATTAGATGTGGCATCTAGAGGACGAGCTTCATTTGGTTCCACAGTGCTCAGGAGTGTTTTCCAATGAGCCACCCGGGATTTAGGTGCTAGGGACGCTGTCCCATCAGTACAGAATGTAGGCGAGATAGGATCACATAACATCTTTTAGTTATGTACTCACCATAACTTCAGATGTTTGGGATCCATCTCGCCTACATTCCTAATAACCCACCCTCCTTCCCCCTTCCTTGGAGATCAGAGGATATCAGAAGGTCCGAATCTTGTTGTTTCATCTTGAAACATCTAACAATGTTATATAATCAAGTTGTGCATGTGTGCATGAATGCGGACAAACAAGATCTGGGGGATTAGTGGTGGTGCATCCTGGGATAAAGATAGCTCAGCCAATAAGAGGCCTCGCTCTATAGCATAAGCGTGCTGAGTCGGAGCCAAGGGATCGGCTCTGAGCCCATCAGTACAGAATGTAGGCGAGATGGATCCCAAACATCTGAAGTTATGGTGAGTACATAACTAAAAGTTTCAGGTATTTGGAATGGATAATTGAGTAGAAAGGAAGCCTGAATGATGAAGTGAAAGCTAGAATATGAGGGGCTGCAGCCAACTGGAATTGAGTCTCAGGTGTAGTGTGAGACAGAAGAATGCCAAAGAAGCTGAAAAGTAAGGTGTATAAAATAGTGGTGTGACCAGTACTAATGTATGGTACAGAAGCCTGGGCAGTGAAAGCAAAGCAGTTGAGGAAGCTAGAGGTGATGGAGATAAGTGTCTGAGATAAGTGGTAGAATGCACAGTTTGGTGCAGATGAAGAAATGAGGACTTCAGAGCAAAATCCCAAGTAGCTCCAACTGCAAATAAGATCAAAGAGAACAGATTACAGTGCTTCAGACACATATGCAGGAAAGCAGAAGACAAGCCGTTGAAGATTTGGGGCAGACAGGAAGAAGGAAAAAGTAAATGAGGGTATCCAGCAAAGAAATGGATGAATTGTGCGAGAGAAGACCTGCTGCAATCAGGCATGACTGTTAAAGAAGGTAGGAGTGTGGCAATGAATTGTAAGAGATGGCAAAAGCTGATTCAACACCCTGACCCCATGTAGAAAATGAGAAAAAGGGGGTTGATGATGATGACGTTCTTGAGATATCAAGCCATCCCAGAACTTCTTTAACATCTGTCATGGTCCATTCCATTTTACTGGTTAAATTATGCCCTTTCCTTAATAAAATGTTACCTTTGGTGAGTCCTCTCCTACATTTAGTTGTTGCTCTTCTTTCGGCTTTTCCCCAATAGGGGTCGCCACAGCAGAACTCCAATCCACTAATGATTGGCAGTAGATTTTTTACGGGTGCCGAGGTGCCAGCTCGACGCCCAACCTTCAACAAAGGCATGCCCATTCTACGCATGTCTTTCGAATGCCACTCGACCGCGAGGAGGACATGCAGACTCCACACAGAAGGCACTCCCACCGAGAATCGAACGGGAGAACCTCTTGCTGTGAGGCAACAGCGCTACTGCTGCACTACCACGGCTTCCTCTCCTACATTTAGTATAAACCATTATTAATTGTTATTTAAAGCCTGTGATATGCCTAATTTGCCACTTTTTCATTTCTGTCCCTTTCCTTATGTTTATGGCCTCAGTCTAGCTGAACCACAACTTATTTCTCTTCCATTGTTAGAGCACTTTCTCTTTTTATTCACTTCTTATCTCCTTTATTTCTTTATAGAAGTTATTCATCAATTAATCCAGCTCAGGGTCATGGCTGTGCTTGGGATCTGGACCATATGCCAGACCACAGAGCAGACACACTTATGAACAATCTGAAGGATCTATTTAAACAGTTTATTCTTTTTATTTATTTCTGTTTTGTTAGTTCCAGCAATTATGTCAGTTCTCCCTTTCAGTTCTTATTTTACCGACAAATATCTTTGATGTATAACGTTTTACCTGACTTTCATCTCATTTAACATCTTTCCACATAAGCGTTATTACTTCTTTTGAACACATCATTTCAGTATTCAGAAACTGTATATTGTATCCACATATCCCCAAACGTGTTATGGCATGCATTTAGAGTGTCTGGAGTGAGTGAGGGAGTTAACCGAGAGGTTGCAGAGGTTGTAGGGGAAGGTTTTATTATGTACTATGGCTGCAAGATGTTGGAAGGTACCTGGTTATAGTAGTTTGAAAGAGCAGCCCCTAGGAGTAGCTCAACTCTGTAGGAGACTGGTAGCCATTTGGTTTTGGAGAGGATGGTACAGTGGTGTTAATGAGGGGTGGGGGAATGGAAATGAATAGCAGATTTTGTTTTCAGTGAATTGTAGAGTGGATGAGATTTTTTTTCAGTGGCTGTGGCTATGATGGGGAGGCCATATTCAAGTTGAGCAAGGAGGATTCCTTTGCCTATTGCATATCTAGCTGGTCTGGAAAGAAAGGGAGATATTTTCCAGGACCAGAATTAAAGACAAGCGATCTTTTTCCTTGTGTTTTCAATGTGGCTTTGCAAGTTAAGTGACTGGTCTAGCCATAAAACTAAGTATTTCATAGGTTCATAGGTTCATACTAGGCTATCTGCCCGAGGGCATTTATAAGCCTAGCCCATAGTTTTGTGGCTTACGCCACCCCTTTAGTTTGGAGAAACTATGCCCATTATTTTGCTGTGCCTCTGTCGAGCAGTGACACTGAGGTAACCCCTGGGGTGTATCTGCGATCTCCCATCCATTGGTCAAGATTCCTCTTGAACAAGGCCAGCGAGGTGCTCTGCCTCACATAAACCGGGATTTTGTTCCACAGCATAGGGAGTCTTTGGGTGATGAATCTATCCCTCCAGCACATTCTTTTAATAACCGTGTCGAGGTTTAAGTCTCCCGCCCTTGTGGCTCTGAGGGATCTAGATTTTTTGAGATGAAGCATGTTCATCAAATCTGGATTTGACATGGCCTTGTATGTCAGGCATAGGTCACCTCTGAGCAAGCGGTAAGCAACTGAATATAACTGGAGTTCTTTCTGTCGGGCAGCATAAGACAGATTTTTGAGACCCTTTATCCTTTTGGTGAGGAACTTTTGTGGCCTCTCCAGCTGCTGCAAGTGTCGGGTCAGATACATTCCGAATGGGGCATTGTGCTCGATCATTGGTCTGATGAGTGATGAGTATAGGGAGACTATGACTTCCCTTGATCTAGATGTGAATCCCTTCATGATAAGGTGGGCAATGTAGAAGGTCTTCCTAACTACTTTAGCAATATGAGTGTCGAATGAAAGGCTACTGTCAACCTGGGTTCCCAGGTCCCTAATAACTTCTTCTGTGTTCAGGGGATTGCCACCTATATGGTAGCTAGGGTAACCTTATTTTTCCCGAAGGGTATGACTATGCATTTCTTGGCATTTAACTTTAGGCCATGGCTCTGGCACCAGTTATCTGTTTCTGTGAGACCCTTCTGAAGGATATCTGTGTTGGATGTGTTTTCAACCACGGCCCAGTTTGCAGTCATCTGCAAACTTTGTCAGCCATAACCCTCCTGTGTTTGCTTGTACTTCAGAAAAGTAGATGCCAAACAAGAGTGGGCCCAGGACTGAGCCCTGTGGGACACCACTTGTGACAGGCTTTGAGTCTGACATGGCGCCAGCAACTCTGACCCTGTGGGTTCTGTCACTCAGCCAGTTTGCAACCCATCTTGTAATGTATGGGTTTACATTTAAGTTGATGAGTTTTTCAATGATACCCGAGTGAGGTATTGTATCAAAAGCCTTCGCCAGGTCTAGGTAGGCTGTATGGACTGCCTTTCCCTTGTCAATGGCCTTGGTGACTGTTTCGAAAAAGTCAACCAAGTTTAAAAGGCATGATCTGCCTTTGACAAAGCCAAACTGGGTTGGATCCAAAGTCTGCAAGTTCCCTATGTCTTTATTTATGAGATCCATTATGATCCTCTCCATGGCTTTGCAGATAAGGCTTGTCAAGCTAATGGGACGGTAATTTCCAGGGTCGGTGGAGGCACCGCCTTTGTGGAGTGGGACCACAGTCGCTGTGCGCCACTCCCTGGGTACGTATCCGGAGGTGAGACTAAGATTAAACAGCTGTCCTAACTGTGGGTTTAATTCCTCGTTGAGTTCATGGAGCACACAGCCGGGGACACCATCAGGTCCCATGGATGCTGTGTTCTTTGCCTTGGAGAGAGCAGTTCTCACCTGGGCGTAGAGATGTTAGGGGGGCTACAATCATTTGGTATAGATATCTCTCCTTTAGGGGGGAGGGAGGGGAGAAGTTAGCACTGAACCTGTCAGCCAGTATGTTGGCAATGTCTGTAGGATCAGTAATCTTCACATCATTTTGAACTAATTCTGAGCATATCTGGGAGTTTCCTCCTAGGTTTCTGACATAGCTAAAGAATGCCTTATGGTTGTCTTTAGAGTCCTTAACTATTTTTTTCTCAAAATTAGCTTTGGATGATTTTATGAGAGCTCTTAGCTTTTTACTTATAGTGATCAGCGGTGTCTTACCTTTTAAGGATTTTGCTCTATCTTGTAGTAGCTTTCTCCTTTTGTTGTAGAGTTTGTTTATGGCTGGGGTCCACCAGACTGGACGCTTGCCTTTGGTACAAAGAGTCTTTGTTTTGCTTGGGATTGCCTGATCCATGCAGCCCTGCAGGTGCTGGTAGAAGGCATTTGTAAGTGATTCAGCAGTTTGAGTGGTTGTTTCTGTTGGGGAACTATTGAGGCTTGCAATGTTGCGATTTTTTAGGAGTTTTTTCCTCTTTGGGGAGGTTCCAAATATTAAACTTTTTGTTTTGGAAGGATTTAGGAGTAGCTTATTGTTATTTTGACAATAATAAAGGGAGCGAAGGTCAGCCTGAAGCTGGGTTTGAATAGCTGAGTGTGAGGGACTGGATTGAAAGATAGCAATATCACCTGCATAAAGAGTGATAGGAAGGTTAGGGACATCAGAGGATAATGTGTGAATAAATACTGAAAACCAGAGTGGAGCAAGTATGGATCCTTGAGACACTCTTCTGGTAAGGGGTGCCAGTGGTGATAGGGATGAGCTTATTTTGACTCTGAAATACCTATTAAGAAATGTTGGAGCCAAATGATAGTGTTGGGGTTAACCCTGATTTCTTGGAGGGAGTGAAGGAGCAAGTAGTGGTCAACAAGATCAAAAGCTTTGGTAAGGTCAATGAAGAGAGCTCCTGAAAGGTTTCCTTTATCCATGTCGAGAAGGATCTCATCTGTAAGTGACTGTAGTGTTAGCATTGCACTCCGGAGCCACAGCAAAGTCCATGCTGTTTGAGTGTGTGTGTATGTGGGGGGGGGGGGGGTGGTACTGTTGGATGTAAATGGGCAGTTGGTTGGAGATTAGTATTTCAAGTATTTTCCAAAGTGTAGGGAGAATGGAGATAGGGCAGAAGTGGAAGGCATTTTCTTGCTGAGACTGTTTGGGAAGAGATTTGATGAGCAGTTTTCATATGTCTGGCATTGTGCTTTGAGTTAAGCGAAAGTTATAAATATGTAGAAGAGGTGAGGTAAGGAAGTCTTTCCAGAGTGATAAAAATTAAGGAAGTGGGTCGCCTGCACCAGTGTGTGCATCAAGAGATATGTTTTCTAAAAGGGGGTCAAGGTCTGTGAGTATTTTTCTTAAAACAGAAGAGGGGGTTAAAATAAGGGGGGTTCTGGGTAAGTTGGGTGGAGAAGTAGAAGTTGCAATGCAAGAGAGGTGGCTGAACTCTTTGAGAAAGTAATTAATGTAGGAAAATTTGTTATTAAGTTGCAGGTGTTGATGAAACAATCTCATTGCAGTACAACAGTCAATGTGCTGTGTTGATTGAGATGACTGATGTGAACAACTGGAATAAAAAAAATAAACGTTTGAAGAAAAGTCATTAGGACAGGAATGGCTCAAGGAACTGTTTAAACAGGCGAACCTCTTTAAGGCGGCTATAGATACTTCATCAGTTTTCGCCTAGTTTGCTAGTGAGCTGAGAAATCAGCCTCCTGATGATGGGTCTGTGTTTAATTAGGAAAGCATTGGCTATGAAAATAATGGTTGTTATGTTTATATAATATGCATGCAGCACTGATATTCTGAAAGGAAGATTAAAACTGCTTTTGTTCTGTGGCCTCTTGACATAGAAGAATAAAGCCTTTTCTGTTCTCCAGATAACCTGCGTTTGTATAGCAGTACAGAAGCTGAAGAGGCTGTAGGGTAGCATAGGACTGAGCAGCTGATGTCCACACACCCATCCTGAGGGAGGGAAGCATCCTAGGCTCACTGCATGAAGCAGTATTAAGAACCTGGCAGCTCTGTGTTGAGCCACTTAGATGAGAGGTTGCATGTGTGCAAAAGCCTATATTTACCTCACAAAGGCAGTGGATGCAGAGTTTGCAAGGCTTCCAAATGAGTAGTGGAAGTTTGGGCACACACCCCAGCAGCAGTATGATGTTACAGCAACATCTTTGATCTCATCTCTAGCTCCATATGTGGGTTAGATTGGGCCTGGGAGAGGCAAAGGCAAGTCAGGTAGGCCCCAGTGGATGTGAGGAGTTGATGGCAAATAATGGTCAGCTGGAAGAAAAAAAAGCTGCTTGCATTTTTCAACATGTGGACAATATAGGTTAAGATTTTTTTTTAAATTCTTGAGATTGATGTATGTATCAGTGTAGCTTACCAGGAGTATTGGCAAATATAAATACTTTGTGTGGGATGAAGCTGTTAGTGTTGTCACCTCACAGCAGAGGTTCTGTGGTTCGATTCTCGGCTGGGGTGCCTTCTGTGCAGAGTTTGCATGTCCTCCCTGCTTTCACCTGGGGTTCCTCTGGGTGCTCCGGTTTCCTCCCACATGCCAAAGACATGTGTCTGGAATATTTTTCCCTGGGCCTGTGCTGAAAATGGGTTGTGTCCCAGTTGGACTTTCCCAGTAAACAAATGTTGAATAAATAAATAATAAATAAAGATTTATAACTAAGCAGAGGACTCGTTAATGTTAGTGTACTACAAATTTAAAGAGTATAATGAGAGATGTAGCACAGGATGGACAGCACACCTTGAGTTTGTGCTGTCTGAGTAGGGCAAGCTGACAAGCTTGATTAGGACTCATGAGCAGGTTGTAGTATGTTATGCTTTTGGAAGTTATGTTTATGTTCAATATAATGCAAATTAACTCTTTAATGCTGACACCATTGATCATGCTGTGGTGTTAATTACACCTGCAGTGCTAGATCTGTGGGCAGTGTTATACCAGCCAGTACTAGATCTATGGGCAGTTTTATACCAGCTAGTGCGAGCTCTGTGGGCAGTGTTATAGCAGTCATTGCTAGATCTGTGGGCGGTGTTATACCAGCCAGTACTAGATCTGTGGGTGATGTTATACCAGCCAGTACTAGATGTATGGGCGGTGTTATACCAGATAGTGCTAGATCTGTGGGCGGTGTTATACCAGCCATTGCTTTGCTGCAAATTGCATTACAGATTGAGAACAATAAATGTGAGATTTCTTCACCTGAAAAAGAAATGCAAAGTGATGCCTTTTCAGACTTCTTCCTAGTAAAGAAAGGACTTTGGGGTAAAATCAGAGACAATAAAGTCACCCCCGGTGAAACAGTTGTCCCTGTGCATAAGTCACTGGTGACCATAATCATCTGCAAGCGGTGATCAGAGGAGGTTCTAATGTCAAGAGGGACCAGGAAGATGATTGGAGTGAAAACACAGGAGTTCAAAGAAATACTGAAGGTTTCTGTGCTTCAAAAAGAGGAGGAGATAAGTGGAGCCGAAGAAGAATAGCAATACCTAAAAACAGTATGTGTGTAGAAGATAGAACAGACATCACCAAGTCAGGTATGAAAATATTATACATAAGGAAAGCTGGTGGTGGAATGCAGTAGTCCAGTAAGTTATCAAAGAAAGGAATCTAAGGAGAAGCGGGAGATAGACAAAATATACCTTGCCAAGAAAGAATATTGGTTGGCTAAATGGCCAAAAAAGTAGTTACAATGGTAACATACAAAGCATCAGAGAGACTCTATCAGCTTCTGGAAAACGACTCAGCAAATGAAACAAAGAAACTCAAACAGACTGCAAGACAGCAACAGCAAATAAAGAAAAGCCTTAGAAACCATTAATAAGGGATGTCAGCAATAATCTGTTCACCAATCCAAAGGCAATCAAATGCAAATGAAAAGTGCTTCAAGAAGCTTTTGAATAAAGAAAACCCTACAGAAGCTGTACTGTCCAATGTTAAGCCTGCAATGAAAGAGGAAGAGGAGCCCACTCTAGAAGAAGTAAGAGCAGCATGAGGAAGATGAAGTCAGGGAAAGCAGTGGGCTCAGATGAGGTCACAGCAAATCTAATCAAAATATTGGGTGCATTAGGAGAGCAATGGCTCCTTAGGGTACTCACTGAGGTATGGAGAGAAAGGCTTATCCCAGCTGACTGGAGAACAAACGTTCTAGTGGCCAGCGTACAAGAACAAAAGGGATATTCACAACTGTAGACAATACATAGAAATCAAACGCATGGCTTGCTGTTTGAAAGTGTTGGAGAGACTGACAGATAAATGAATACACAGAGGAGCAGAAAATAAGACTGAGAGCTGAGCAGTCCAGATCAGGTTGCAATCTGACTAACCAAATGTGTGCAGTGTGGCAGACAGTAGAGAGACTAACCAAATGTGTGCAGTGCGGCAGACAGTAGAGAGACTCACCAAATGTGTGCAGTGCGGCAGACAGTAGAGAGACTAACCAAATGTGTGCAGTGCGGCAGACAGTAGAGAGACTAACCAAATGTGTGCAGTGCGGCAGACAGTAGAGAGACTAACCAAATGTGTGCAGTGTGGCAGACAGTAGAGAGACTAACCAAATGTGTGCAGTGCGGCAGACAGTAGAGACTAACCAAATGTGTGCAGTGTGGCAGACAGTAGAGAGACTAACCAAATGTGTGCAGTGCGGCAGACAGTAGAGAGACTAACCAAATGTGTGCAGTGCGGCAGACAGTAGAGAGACTAACCAAATGTGTGCAGTGCGGCAGACAGAGAGACTAATCAAATGTGTGCAGTGCGGCAAACAGTAGAGAGACTAACCAAATGTGTGCAGTGCGGCAGACAGTAGAGAGACTAACCAAATGTGTGTAGTGCGGCAGACAGTAGAGAGACTAACCAAATGTGTGCAGTGTGGCAGACAGTAGAGAGACTAACCAAATGTGTGCAGTGTGGCAGACAGTAGAGAGACTAACCAAATGTGTGCAGTGCGGCAGACAGTAGAGAGACTAACCAAATGTGTGCAGTGCGGCAGACAGTAGAGAGACTAACCAAATGTGTGCAGTGCGGCAGACAGTAGAGAGACTAACCAAATGTGTGCAGTGCGGCAGACAGTAGAGAGACTAACCAAATGTGTGCAGTGCGGCAGACAGTAGAGAGACTAACCAAATGTGTGCAGTGTGGCAGACAGTAGAGAGACTAACCAAATGTGTGCAGTGTGGCAGACAGTAGAGAGACTAACCAAATGTGTGCAGTGTGGCAGACAGTAGAGAGACTAACCAAATGTGTGCAGTGCAGCAGACAGTAGAGAGACTAACCAAATGTGTGCAGTGTGGCAGACAGTAGAGAGACTAACCAAATGTGTACAGTGCGGCAGACAGTAGAGAGACTAACCAAATGTGTGCAGTGCGGCAGACAGTAGAGGTAGAGAAGAAGTTGAAGATGAGCAAAAAGTCCAACTGTGTGTGTGGCATGAAGTCTCATAATCTTGTCCATCAGTTTATGGACTTTTTCTAGTCCTCTGTGGAGAGAAAACACAGGATTCTATATGGGAAGAATTCACCAGTTGTAGGGAATGACCTATTTTTCTTAGCTTCTGAGGTTAGTGGAATTTGACGATATACTTTAGTTAGATCTAAATTGGACAGACGTCCATCACTTGTGGCATCAAATATGAATCAAATTTAAAGATGCTGTTTTTAATTTGTAACATCATTATAGAACATAAATGATCCAGACTTGGGGACCAGTACAATAGGACTTTTCCACTAACTTTGTGATTCTTATGTGATCCCAAGTTTAAGTGTTTTCTATTCCTTCTCCCTGACTGCTTGGCATTGGGTTTATGAGATTTGGTATGATTTTGTTTTGACTTTTTCACCATGAATTGTTTTCATTTGAGCTGGGTAAACCTTGTTCTACAAGGCACTTCAGAAAATATATCTTTATTCCAGAATACATTAATTTTACTTCCTGTTTTTGAGACACTGATAAATTCTCTCGTTTTTACTTCAGGGAAGACTGTGGGAGTCTTAACTTCTGCATAAATACTGACTACAGAGCCTTCAGTTTCTCTCCATGGTTTCAGGATGTGTACTTATAACATAACTGTTTATGATTTATTTTTCCTGGTTGCTTCACCATACAGTTTGTTTAATTTATTTTTTTCTGCAGTTTCAAAAAGCCCTTGCCACTTTGCAGGGAATGTATTTTCTTCAGAAAGCGCCAGTATATGTAGTTATTTTCCCGGTTTGAATTTTCTAAGATGAGCATTTTATTTCTGTCTTCTCTACTGTGCCTCCTGGGCTCGTTACCTGTGTTCTCCTATTATAGTAAGACACAGCAAGTAGTTACGCAAACAAACTCAATGCATACCTGGATAAATGCATTCATCTGGCAGTCCCTACAAAATCCAAACACAATTGGAAATTGAACAGTAAATCAGCCTGGTGATCTACATGTATAAGTAAGAAATACAATAAAAGTAAAAAAAAAAAGTTTCTGAAACTATATAGCTAAAGACGATTAGAAATCCTTCCATAGTAATGTTAAGAAACTTAAGTAATAAAACACTGAACATTGCTCAAAACTTATCAAAAATGGCAGTACCTACTCAGATCCAGTAGAGATAGCCAACATGCTAGGAAAAGAATTCAGTGCAAATTTCACCCCGAAACAAGTATGCAAACCAATATATCCAACAGAATTTCAAACCCTCATTATAATTAAAGAAGGGCATCAGTGAACTTCCGGTACTCTTTTTTGATAGGTTCTGTGGGATCTTTTATGTCCACCTGAGCTAAAACCAACTCAGATAGATGGGGCTACAATTTAACATCTCATCTGAAGGATGACACATTCAGGAGTGCAGCACCACCTTTAAACTGCACTGCAGTGTCAGCAGTCATCTACCTGGTGTGGGAATAGAACCTACAGCCTTCTACACCAAAGGTGAGTATGCTACTTGTTGCACCACTGACACTGCTAAAGGTAGTCCCCCCAAAAAATACATCATCTAAGAGGCCTGATAACATACTCAGTTGCCTAATAAACAGTGCAAAACACACTCTAGTGGACCCTCTCTTACAGCTGTTCAACCTGAGCTTATCTACTGATTTTGTCTCTGAAGTGTGGTACACAGCTATTTTGATGCCCCCTTCAAAAAGGTGGACCACCATGGGCATGACCAAGTTGCTGAAAGGTTGACAGCACATATTCTTGGCTCTGCTATCTAAGTTATTTATATTTCTGACAGAAAATTTTAAAAACCTAGATTCATTGACTATTTCATCCTACAGATTTATATCTTCTGCAGTCCTTGGAAGTCTACATCGGATTATTTTATCTTAATTCTTCAATGTTTCTGTCAAAATCCTCTCAGAAGGGGCTCTAATTCTCCCTCAAGATGAGTTATTCAAAGAGCAGTTCACAGGACTTATCAATGAAGAAGAAATACAATCTTTATTGACTGCTATGCAAGACCTATCCTTAAAATTTAATAAAATGGACAATAAACTACATTCCTTTAAGGAGAAATGTATGAAACAAATGGAACTGTTACAGGAAATGTTAATACAAAAAAATAAAAACTCAGATTACAGTGGTCCCACTCCACAAGGGGGGGTGCCTCTACAGACCTTGGAAACTACCGCCCCATAAGCTTAACTAGCCTGGTCTGCAAAGCTATGGAAAGAATCATTATGGAACTCATAAACAGAGACATAGGGGACCTACAGACACTTGACCCCACCCAGTTCAGCTTTGTAAAGGGCAGATCCTGCCTTTTAAACCTGGTTGACTTTTTCAAAACAGTCACTAGAGCCATTGATGAGGGCAAAGCAGTCCATACAGCATACCTTGACTTGGCTAAGGCCTTCGACACAATAACCCACTCAGACATCATAGATAAGCTAAACAGCTAAAAAGTAAACCCCTATGTCACTAGATGGGTTGCAAACTGGCTAAAGGACAGAACCCATAAAGTTAAAATCGCTGGAGCAATGTCAGACTCAAAGCCAGTGACAAGTGGTGTCCCACAGGGATCTGTCCTGGGACCCCTCTTGTTCGGCATTTATTTCTCAGATGTTAAAGCAAACATGAGAGGGCTGTGGCTGACAAAGTTCGCAGATGACTGCAAACTAGGCACCATAGTCGATACACCAGCAGACACACACATCCTACAAAAAGGCCTCACTGAAATGGACAACTGGTGCCGTAGTCACAGCCTTAAACTAAATGCCAAAAAATGTATAGTCATCCCTTTTGGAAAAAACAAAGTACCCACAAATTATCACATAGACAGCAACCCACTGAGTACGGAAAAAATAATCCAAGACCTAGGGACCCAAGTAGACAGCGACCTCTCATTTGACACCCACGTTGCCAAAGTGGTTAGAAAAACATTCTACCTTGCACACCTCATCATGAAGGGATTCACATCCAGATCCAAGGATGTCATTGTACCTCTATATTCCTCCCTCATCAGACCCATGATTGAGTACAATGTCCCATTTGGTATGTACCTCACCCGGCATTTGCAACAGCTGGAGAGACAACAAAAGTACCTCACCAAAAGGATCAAGGGTCTCCAACATATGTCTTATTCTGCCAGACTAAAGAAACTTCAGCTCTATTCAGTAGCATACCGCCTGCTCAGAGGTGATCTCTGCCTGACGTACAAGGCCATGTCCAATCAGGATCTGATGGACATGCTCCACCTCAAAAAATCCAAATCCATCAGGACCACGAGAGCTAAAGACTTAAACCTCTGCACAAGTATGAATAGGACATGCTGGAGGGATCGATTCATAACCCAGAGGCTTCCCATGCTTTGGAACAGGATCCCAGTTCATATTAGGCAGAGCCCCTCACTGACTCTCTTTAAGAGAAATCTTGATGAGTGGATGGGAGATTGTAAGTTTACCCCAGGGGTCACATCTGTGTCACTGGTAGACAGGGGCACAGTAAACTAATTCTATTATATAAGGGGACCTTCACTGTGTCACTACTAGACAGAGGCACAGTATTCTAGATTTATTCTGTACATTTTTGTACCATTTCATGGGGTGGCAAAAGCCACATCACTATGGCTAGGCTTACAAATGCCCCAGGGCAGATAGCCTAGTACTATACTATGAAACTATGAAACTATACTTGTCTTTGAACTATCCAGTAAAAAAAATCCAAACTTTTAAAATTCAAACACTTTAATGGTGTAAAAACAATAAAAAATGAGCGCTTTCATTTAAAACAGTGTTAAACTTCATCAGATATAGTATAAACACATTTTGTCTTTAAATACTTCCTACTTGCATTCAATTGGTTCTGCTCCTGCTTACTTCAACACCACAAGATCCTGTTTTAAAGTTGCAGTAACATTATTACATATAGTAATGTTATTGCCATTTTTCTAAAGCATATTATTTTGAACATAATTGTATTCTAATAAGTTAGCCACATTTATTGGCTTTGACCTGTTTTGTTTCTCTCCAGTGCCTTTAACTTTAGAACTGGGGTGATTGAACTATGATCATTGATACCTGGCCAACTGTCAGCTTGCAAACGCACTTGCTATTTTAACTCTTTTAACTCTAAGTAAACCCCCCATGCCTTCTTGTCATCAATACAAACTTGATCAATAACCATGAACTTGAATCGGTGTCTTACTTGGTCACTAATATGTTTAGCCAAAGCGTTGTTTAAATTGTTCTTTCTGATAGCATATTCATGCTCATAGATGCTCTGGCAAAACCACCTTTCCGTTTTGCCAATATAGAATACTGAGCATACTTCACAGGTAGCAATGTACACCACTGTTTTTGATTTACAGTTGTATTTCCCTTTTATTTGGTATATTTTGTTTCTTACAATAAAGCTGTCTGCTATATTTATTTTCTGACACCAAGTCCATGCTCTACATTTAGTCATGCCATGCATGGCATTAAAGTTTTCTTGTCCTGTGTACCTTAATAAATCCTTGAAGTTCATCCCCTTCTGGTACTCTATGGTGGGACTTTCTCCTACATGGTTCCTAACACAATGGTCTTCTAACAAAATGGACCAGGACCTAGAAAAGTCCTGGCTTTCTAAGGCCCTGATTATTACCTACAGTGAAGATTAGAGAAGTTTTGAATGGGTATTTGAGAAAAACTGGTCCATTTTGTTAGAAGACCCTTGTGTTAGGAACCATGTAGGAGAAAGACCTACCATAGTGTACCAGAAGGGGATGAACTTCAAGGATTTATTAAGGTACACAGGGCAAGAAAACTTTAATGCCATGTATGGCATGACTAAATGTGGAACATGGAATATAGGAGACAGCTTTATTGTAAGAAACAAAATATACCAAATAAAAGGGAAATATAACTGTAAATCAAAAACAGTGGTGTACATTGCTACCTGTTAAGTATGCTCAGTATTCTATACTGGCAAAATGGAAAGGCGGTTTTGCCAGAGAATCTATGAGCATGAATATGCTATCAGAAAGAACAATTTAAACAACGCTTTGGCTAAACATATTAGTGACCAAGTAGGACACCAATTAAAGTTCATGGTTATTGATCAAGTTTGTATTGATGACAAGAAGGCATGGGCGGGTTTACTTAGAGTTAAAAGAGTTAAAATGGCAAGTGCGTTTGCAAGCTGACAGTTGGCCAGGTATCAATGATCGTAGTTCAATCACCCCAGTTCTAAAGTTAAAGGCACCGGAGAGAAACAAAATAGGTCAAAGCCAATAAATTTGGCTAACTTATTAGAATACAATTCTGTACAAAGTAATATGCTTTAGAAAAATGTCAATAACATTACTATATGTAATAATGTCACTGCAACTTTAAAACAGGATCTTGTGTTGAAGTAAGCAGGAGCAGACTTAACTGAATGCAAGTAGAAAGTATTTAAAGAGGAAATGTGTTTTATACTGTCTGATGAAGTTTAACACTGTTTTAAATTAAAGTGCTAATTTTATTGTTTATTGCCATTAAAGTGTTCGAATTTTAAAAGTTTGGTGGTTTTTATTGGATATTTTGTGACCAGCTGCTTTGGGTCCAGGCACCAGCTCTCATTTTGGAGTATTTAGTTTGTTTTTGTGGTATTTGTTGTCTATGAACTATCACTCGTAGGATATAATATCATCGGGGCCTATTGATCTAAAAAAATGGCAGTGGAGTAGGTTTACTATACCTAGACAATCTTAAAATCCTCCCCTATAGTAAACCTATTCCCAAATTCCATAATGATGATAAACTCATCAACCATCTTAAACTAAAAAGCCATAAATAACTATATTATAATACTCTATATATCCCCCAGGCCTACAATCCTGCACAATGTCTTAAAGTGGATCTTGCATATGATTTCTAATGAAAAGATAATCCTAAATGACATTCATTTCATTTAGCAGATTATCTCCACAAAATATCTATCAATTAGCCTCAGCCTATATAGCTGGACTCAGCTCATTTCCTCCCCCACACATTATAAGCATCCCAAGAACTGTGACTCAGTTTTTGACTGGGTGTTGGGGTCCAGTTTCACAAAGTATGTCTGCAGTGGCACCCTCTCTATTATTAACAGAAGATCAGGATTGTTTAGGGCTGGAACACTGATTGGATGAGTCATTGTATATATTGGAAGTGATTACTGGTGAAGTGGGGTGATTTGAATGGTTAAATAGTTCCAACCCCAAAACATTCTGTTCTTCTAGTAATAAAATACACCACCCTGGAACAACTACTACTCCTAATCTAGCCCCAAATAACATTTCCTTTGAAACAGCTGCACAATTTAAAACACATTTCGTAGAAAGCATCAAAGACCTTACTAAAGATTTTCTTCCTGAAAATCCTGACCTGCCCTCTTCGCAGTCAGCAAACACTCCATATTTCACCCTAAAATCCCTTACAACCTCCTGCATCAAACTTCTACTTCTTAAACAGAGACCATGTTCTCCTTCTGCAGATAATCTCCCAGAAGAATACCTCAAACTGATTGCCAGTTCCATAGCCTATCCTATGTCTGTTCTAATTAAACAATTTATCAAGGAATCATATTTTCCATCTCTGTGGAAAAAATTCTTTATCATCCCTCTTTTATAAAGGAGGAACCAAATCTGGTATATCCAATTTCAGACCTATTGCCATACTATCCCTTTTGTGAAAACTTCTTTAACAAAACCTAAGGCCCTGATGCACACAAAGCATGGTTTTAGACTTTCCCATAGCACTACCATGGCCTTACTAACCTTCACAGATACTATTATCAAAGCCAGAGATAAAGGCAGACTAATTTCCTCTGTATTCCTTGATCTCGCTAAAGTTTTTGATCTAGTCTGTCACCAAAAACTCCTTTGCCAACTGTCTTCCCTCGGGCTATCACAACCCAAACTACTATGGTTTAACAACTACTTAACTGATAGATACCAGTCTGTTAAATGGCTCTCTGCCTTTTCTACCTTCCTTCCTTTCTTCCAGTCAGTACTGGTGTGCCACAGGGCTTTATTCTCAGCCCTCTGCTCTTCAATATATTAACTAACAATTTCCATAAATCTTCCCAGTAAGTTTCCCTCATACAATATGTTGACAAACCCTAATATGCATTTCTGACAACCTAATACATCTTTGTAGAATCACTCAAGAAGCCTTTAACTCTGTTGAAAGTTGGCTATAGTATAACCACCTACTAATAAATCCAAAAAAACAGTACTCCTCTTTTTTCCGAAATCCCATTTCCATGGGAAAAAAAACTTTAAAATTAAATAACACCATGACTGAAGTTACCCCAAATACAAAACTATTTGGCATGGCAATTGACAATCTTAAATTTGATTTACATATCTACAGCAGTATCATAAAAACCCATCAAAAACTAGTTACCCTACGCAGAGTAAAGAAATTCCTTGGGTCTATAGTAGAACACCGAACATTCAAAATGTCGAGTGTTCTAATATCGAACCCTAGCAATTGAAAATACAAAACATCGAACATTCAGAACAGCAAATTTTTTCCTAGGGAAAAATTCACTGTTCCAAAACACATACACACAACACAAGCACACCAAACAAACAGCAATCCACACACACATGCACCTAAACTCTTATACCTAACCCTACACTAAACTATACATACACCACTAACTATCCACTTACCTTAACCCAAACCCTAACCCTAAGGTCCATCACTATCGCACAGTCACCTCACCCGCGCCCTAACCCTAACTCACCTACCCCGCCCTAACCCTCACATCCACACAATCGCACACTTAAACCTGACCCGCGCCCTAACCTTAACTCACCTAACCCGCCATAACCCACACGTCCACACAATCGCACACTTACCTGAACACGACCTGTAACTTTCCACCAGATTGCTGAAAATACCGAAGCAACAGAAATGGACAACTGAATTCTTTCCCTAGGAAAAAATTTGATTTTCTATTTCTTTGATATTTTCAGCATTCATTGAAAACGGGTCGATATTAGAACACTCGACATTTCAAATGTTCAGTGTTCTAATATAGACCCAAATTCCTTGCAGACTCTGCCAAGGTAACTTTAGCTACCACTTACCTCTTACCCTTTCTCCTGTATGGAGTCCCTATCATGATCAACCAACGAGCCTCACGTAATTCTAAGCTTGAATAATATTATAGCAAAGTCACCATATTCGCTTACAACAAATATTACCAGATCCACCACTGTTTAGCACTAAAACACTTAACTGACTTGAACTTCTTCACCACCTATTTTATATTTAGCTCATCTTAACCTACAGAATCATACATACTCCACTTGCCTGCCCAGAAATTAGCCCCATACTCCTGTACTGTCTTCCAAATGGTCCCCTTTCTTCAAACGATACACAACTGCTTATCATTTACAAATCACAAAAGACTGCTGGGTTATTTTGTATTTCAGTAATGTATCTAGAACTTGGAACAAGTCCTTGTATCAGTCAGGTGTATCACACACCTTTATCTTTCCAAACCACCACTAAAACACTTCCTCTCTGTCTCCTAACACCCTACATCACTTTTCTTATATCTTCCTTTAAAGTTGTTGTTGTTGTGTCTTTCGGCTTTTCCCGGTTAGTGGTCGCCACAGCGGAACTCTGGTCCGCCAATGATTGGCAGTAGATTTTTACGTGCCGAGTTGCCAGCCCTGATGCACAACCTTCAACGAAGGTACGCCCATTCACGCATGTCTCCACACAGAAGACGCTTTAGCTGAGAATCGAACAGGCAACGTCTTACTGTGAGGCGACAACACTACCACAGCACCACCACCGCAGTATATCTTCCTTTAAAGTACTGTACTAAATCAGTTAACCTGCTTATCTCCTTCTAAAACCTCAGTTTATTGTACTTCTAAAACTACTATATCTACTTCAAATTTACACAACCAAATTATTATTCCATCTCCTCTTCTCTATGAACACTTAAACTTGCTTATCCCCTCTAATAAATTACACCTACCTATCTTATACACTACTCTTCTATCTGTAAATTTTCAATACAATGCTTGTATATTAACGTTTGTGAATACTGATACAAAATTTTATTATATGCTGACTATTATGTTATGCATTCACTGAAAGTAAATTATAAAATTTGTTAATGTAGTCAGTATATTTACAATAAGTATGATACCTTAGGTGTCTGCTGAAAAAGGGGCACCTGTGCCCAGTCAGACTTTCCCGGTAAATAATTGTCACTAAATAATAAATGTAGCAGACACATCGGGTAATTGATGGAGCTGTAGGGAGGGGTAGGCATACCTATCCCGAGTAGGAGGGCATTCATCAATGATGCTGTTAAGGGGAAGTATGGTCCAAAGAGGGGAGTTGCCCCAGGACTTAGTCATTGAGTGTGGGGGCAGGGCAAGGGAGCCAGTAGGGTATACGTAGGAACGTCCAATGGACAGAAGCGCAGATGGCCAAGCCTATAGGATACCTTTGGGATTCATGACTGCCCATAATACTGGAGTAAGTCTGAGGGGATAGAAGGATGGCTGGTAGATCCAGAGTGGATGTGGAGAGCTGCTGGCTGGGCGCTGGTAGGATGAAATCTGAGGGGACCAAAAAAAATGTATAAAAAAAGATGTAGCAGTCAGCTCTCCTATTGTGGGGGAAGAGTTCATAGGAAATTGCAGAACTGCTGCCTGTGTGACTACTGATAGGCTGGTCTGTCTGGGGGAGTGGTAGGATTTTCTGAGATCATTGTACATTGCTTTCTCCAAGCTAAGGATTTTGACCAGCTCTGTGTACATGATGGCTCCTGGTGCCTTAGCTCATATCTCCCCATCAGATCTCTCACTCCCTGGGCAATACAGATGTGTACTGGAAGTAGACAGAGAGGTCTCACCCATTGATAGGATTACATTGTGGAGAGGCCTAGAAAGGAGCTATAGGAGGATCTAGGGTGTGGGTCACTGTAAAGAGGGAAGCAGCCAGAAGACTAAGCAGGCCATATGGAGAGAAGTATAAACAAATAAAAATAAACCAGCCTTTAAATATGTCTATAAGTTGTCATCAATTTAAGGATAGATAACAAGCAGTTTTTTTCATAAGTAAATGCATAATTCCTTAACAATAAATAAATAATCGGCCATACACATTTATAATTGAGTAATAAAGTCTGTACTTACAATAAACAAGTTGAAACATTTGTTTTCCAAGTAGATATGTAGAAATTAAAAACTTTTGCCAAACACTGAAAGCAAAACATTCAAAAATCATAGAAGTTGACCCGAAAAATCTTTCTGATGTTAAAGTCTGTCTGGCATAAAGATATACTGTTCCTACTGTTTCTAACTTTTTAGGCCACAAAGGACAAGCAGTAGCTCTGTACCAAGGTTATGCTCCAGCAGTAACGGTTAACTGGGAAGGATTAAAGTCTCCTAAACTTTTTAGTTCCCAAACAAGATTTCCTGTAGCATTAGTTTTAATTCAGAAGATGCCTTTTCTGTATGTTTATGAAGTACATCTCCAAAAGGCAAAGCAGAAGATTCAACAAGCCAAAGTCCAAATAAGGAAATTATCTTATGACCCACCACAGCAACCTCCAAGAAGACTCTGCAAATGTTTATGAAGTATGTTTCCACAGCAGCAAATAAATTACATTCTGTTTTTCACATTTCTGTTAAACATTGTGCAATTTCTCAGAAAAAGCAAATACAGCACGACTTTGTTTTACTTTTGGTCAGTTAAAGAAGTATTTACATGTTTTAAAATCTGATACAGCTAGTTTACTTTTATTACAGTTTTTCACACAGAGTCATTTTCACCTTTTTATTAATGAAAGCATAAACTAGGGGCAAATTGAGATTTCTTCTGTCAACTATTATTTATTTCATCATATCCTAGAACTATTCATAATCTCAACATATGCCCCACAGCAGGATTTTATGATAACAAGGAAAAGAGTGCATTCAGACATCAGACTTATTTTCATTTTATTTATATAACATTTGTTTACCAGGAAAGTCCGACTTGGAACAAAGCCAATTTTCAGAGGAGTCCCGGGGACAAGCACTCCAGATGCATGTCTTTGTAACATGGGAGGAAACCAGAGTACCTGGAAAAAACCCACCCGAATGCAGGGAGGACATGCAGACTCCACAGAAGGCACTCCAACCGAGAATCAAACTGGAGAACCTCTTGCTGTGAGGCAACAATGCTACAGCTGCACCACTGCGCTGTTCGTACATACTTACATGATAAACTAGGACCTAACACCTCAGGAAGAAGAGGAAATGGGTGGAGTTGAAGAAGATACTGTGCCTAGGAAATTAACCATTTACACAGGCACCCTGTAAATGGTTCATCTCCCAGGCCTCTGCTGGTAAATGTTGCATCTCCTAAACCCCTGCTTACACTTATCATGGTTACCAAACTTACCAGAGATTTGGGATGTGTGGCTAGGCCTAAAAAGACCCTAGTGATCATTAGCCTGGTAGACATCTGTGAACTTACAAACCTATATGAATGGTGGAACCTGAAAAGAGCATGTGTGAGAACTATAGAACAGATATGCAGCCAAGTCGGATATGAAAGAACGGTTCATAAGGAAAGCTAGTTTTGAAATTCAGAAGTCATCAAAATAAAGAAGTGCAGGAAAAAGTGGGACATAGAAAAGACAGACCAGTCTAAGAAGGAATACTGGTTTGCTAACAATGAGGCTGATAGTGCAGTTGCAGTAGCAAAGAGCAAGGCATCAGACACACTCTACCAGCTTCTGGAAATGGCTTTAGTAGGTGGCACTAAGAAATTCTATCAGGTTGTTAGGCAAAGACAGAAAGATAAAGAACGATCTTCATAAAGGATGCCAACAACAACCTGTACATCCACTGAAGTACATCAAAGAAAGATGGAAGGAGCACTTCCAGCAGCTTCTGAATGAAGAAAATCCCAGATAAGCTTTACTGCTGCAAACACAGCCTACGATGAAAAAAGAAGAAGAGCCCACAATAGAAGAAGTAAGAACAACATTAAGGAAAATGAAATCAGGCTAAGTAGCAGGTTCAGATATGGTCACAGCTGACATGATTAAGATGTTGGTTGGGTTAGGGGAGAAATATCTCCAGAGGGTGCTCACAGCAGTATAGAGAGAAAGGGTTATCCCACATGACTGGAAAATAAGCATTCTAGTGCCAGTGTGCAAAAATAAAGGGGACATCCACAACTGCAGGGATTATCAAACTCCTGTTCCACTGCATGAAAGCTCTGGATAGAGTGATTAATAAATGAATACGCAGAGTAGTAAACACTAAGATGGGAGATAATAATTAGTTTGCATTCAGATCAGGATGCAGCACAGGTGCCCGATATTTGCAGTGAGACAGACAGCTGAGGAGAAGCTACAGATGAGGAAAGAGTCCAGCAGGGTATTCTAAGGCTTTGGTCAAGCATGTGACTGTCCCAAGGCAGTCCTATGATGGTTCAAAGTCCCAGAAACATTGATAGAATTAGTGCAGGCTATGTACAAGAACCCAATGGCATGAGTAGGAACAGTGTTTGGAATCACAGAGGAGTTCGTTAAAGGATACTGGAATGGAATGTAAAACTGAAGACATATGTGATGAAACAGAGTACAGATAAGACAGCTGTAGTGGCAGCAAACTGGGGAAATTAAAAGAAGCTAAGAACTGAGATAGAAGAGGAAATAGTTAAAATAGTTGAACAGAATAAGAGTTTCAGGTATTTGGAATGGATAATTGAGTAGAAAGGAAGCCTGAATGATGAAGTGAAAGCTAGAATATGAGGGGCTGCAGCCAAATGGAATTGAGTCTCAGGTGTAGTGTAAGACAGCAGAATGTAAGAGATGGCAATAGCTGATGCAACACCCTGACCCCATGTAGAAAATGAGAAAAAGGGGGTTGATGATGATGATGTCCTTGAGATATCAAGCCATCCCAGAACTTCTTTAACATCTGTCATGGTCCATTCCATTTAAATTATGCCCTTTCCTTAATAAAATGTTACCTTTGGTGAGTCCTCTCCTACATTTAGTTGTTGCTCTTCTTTCGGCTTTTCCCCGGTAGGGGTCGCCACAGCAGAACTCCAATCCACTAATGATTGGCAGTAGATTTTTTATGGGTGCCGAGGTGCCAGCTCAATGCCCAACCTTCAACGAAGGCATGCCCATTCTACGCATGTCTTTCGAATGCCACTCGACCGCGGGGAGGACATGCAGACTCCACACAGAAGGCACTCCCGCCGAGAATCAAACAGGAGAACCTCTTGCTGTGAGGCAACAACGCTACTGCTGCTCTACCACGGCTTCCTCTCCTACATTTAGTATAAACCATTATTGTTATTTAAAGCCTGTGATATGCCTAATTTGCCACTTTTTCATTTCTATCCCTTTCCTTATGTTTATGGCCTGAGTGTAGCTGGACCACAACTTATTTCTCTTCCATTGTTAGAGCACTTTCTCTTTTTATTCACTTCTTATCTCCTTTATTTCTTTATAGAAGTTATTCATCCAGCTCAGGGTCATGGCTGTGGTTGGGATCTGGACCATATTCCAGAACACAGAGCAGACACACATGAACAATCTGAAGGATCTATTTAAACAGTTTATTCTTTTTATTTATTTCTGTTTTGTTAGTTCCAGCAATTATGTCAGTTCTCCCTTTCAATTCTTATTTTACTGACAAATATCTTTGATGTATAATGTTTTACCTGACTTTCATCTCATTTAACATCTTTCCACATAAGCGCTATTACTTCTTTTGAACACATCATTTCAGTATTCAGAAACTGTATATTGTATCCACATATCCCCAAATGTGTTATGGCATGCATTTAGAGCGTCTGGAGTGAGGGAGTTAACTGAGAGGTTGCAGAGGTTGTAGGGGAAGGTTTTATTATGTAGTATGGCTGCAAGATGTTGGAAGGTACCTGGTCATAGTAGTTTGAAAGAGCAGCCCCTAGGAGTAGCTCAACTCTGTAGGAGACTGGTAGCCATTTGGTTTTGGAGAGGATGGTACAGTGGTGTTATTGAGGGGTGGGGGAATGGAAATGAATAGCAGATTTTGTTTTCATTGGATTTTAGAGTGGATGAGATTTTTTTCAGTGGCTGTGGCTATGATGGGGAGGCCATATTCAAGTTGAGCAAGGAGGATTCCTTTGCCTATTGCATATCTAGCTGGTCTGGAAAGAAAGGGATATATTTTCCAGGACCAGAATTAAAGACAACCAATCTTTTTCCTTGTGTTTTCAATGTGGCTTTGCAAGTTAAGTGACTGGTCTAGCCATAAAACTAAGTATTTAAAGGATGTGGTTGTTTCTGTTGGGGAACTATTGAGGCCTGCAATGTTGCAATTTTTTAGGAGTTTTTTCCTCTTTTGGGAGGTTCCAAATATCAAACTTTTTGTTTTGGAAGGATTTAGGAGTAGCTTATTGTTATTTTGCCAATAATAAAGGGAGCTGAGGTCAGCCTGAAGCTGGGTTTGAATAGCTGAGTGTGAGGGACTGGATTGAAAGATAGCAATATCACCTGCATAAAGAGTGATAGGAAGGTTAGGGAGATGAGAGGATAATGTGTTAATAAATACCGAAAACCAGAGCGGAGCAAGTATGGATCCTTGAGACACTCTTCTGGTAAGGGGTGCCAGTGGTGATAGGGATGAGCTTATTTTGACTCTGAAATACCTATTAAGAAATGTTGGAGCCAAATGATAGTGTTGGGGTTAACCCTGATTTCTTGGAGGGAGTGAAGGAGCAGGTAGTGGTCAACAAGATCAAAAGCTTTGGTAAGGTCAATGAAGAGAGCTCCTGAAAGGTTTCCTTTATCCATGTCGAGAAAGATCTCATCTGTAAGTGACTGTAGTGTTAGCATTGCACTCCGGAGCCACAGCAAAGTCCATGCTGTTTGAGTGTGTGTGTATGTGGGGGGGGGGGTGGTACTGTTGGATGTAAATGGGCAGTTGGTTGGAGATTAGTATTTCAAGTATTTTCCAAAGTGTAGGGAGAATGGAGATAGGGCAGAAGTGGAAGGCATTTTCTGGCTGAGACTGTTTGGGAAGAGATTTGATGAGCAGTTTTCATATGTCTGGCATTGTGCTTTGAGTTAAGCGAAAGTTATAAATATGTAGAAGAGGTGAGGTAAGGAAGTCTTTGCAGAGTGATAAAAACTAAGGAAGTGGGTCGCCTGCACCAGTGTGTGCATCAAAAGATATGTTTTCTAAAAGGGGGTCAAGGTCTGTGAGTATTTTTCTTAAAACAGAAGAGGGGGTTAAAATAAGGGGGGGGGTCTGGGTAAGTTGGGTGGAGAAGTAGAAGTTGCAATGCAAGAGAGGTGGCTGAATTCTTTGAGAAAGTAATTAATGTAGGAAAATTTGTTATTAAGTTGCAGGTGTTGATGAAACAATCTCATTGCAGTACAACAGTCAATGTGCTGTGTTGATTGACATGACTGATGTGAACAACTGGAATAAATAAAATAAACGTTTAAAGAAAAGTCATTAAGACGGGAATGGCTCAAGGAGCTGTTTAAACAGGCGAACCTCTTTAAGGCGGCTATAGATACTTCATCAGTTTTCGCCTAGTTTGCTAGTGAGCTGAGAAATCAGCCTCCTGAAGATGGGTCTGTGTTTAATTAGGAAAGCATTGGCTATGAAAATAATGGTTGTTATGTTTATATAATATGCATGCAGCACTGATATTCTGAAAGCAAGATTAAAACTGCTTTTGTTCTGTGGCCTCTTGACATAGAAGAGTAAAGCCCTTTCTGTTCTCCAGATAACCTGTGTTTGTATAGCAGTACAGAAGCTGAAGAGGCCGTAGGGTAGCATAGGACTGAGCAGCTGATGTGCATACACCCATCCTGAGGGAGGGAAGCATCCTAGGTTCACTGCATGAAGCAGTATTAAGAACCTGGCAGCTCTGTGTTGAGCCACTTAGATGAAAGGTTGCATGTGTGCAAAAGCCTACATTTACCTCACAAAGGCAGTGGATGCAGAGTTTGCAAGGCTTCCGAATGGGTAGTGGAAGTTTGGGCACACACCCCAGCAGCAGTATGATGTTACAGCAACATCTTTGATCTCATCTCTAGCTCCATATGTGGGTTAGGTTGGGCCTGGGAGAGGCAAAGGCAAGTCAGGTAGGCCCCAGTGGATGTGAGGAGTTGATGGCAAATAATGGTCAGCTGGAAGAAAAAAAAGCTGCTTGCATTTTTCAACATGTGGACAATATAGGTTAAGATTTTTTTTTAAATTCTTGAGATTGATGTATGTATCAGTGTAGCCTACCAGGAGTATTGGCAAATATAAATACTTTGTGTGGGATGAAGCTGTTAGTGTTGTCACCTCACAGCAGAGGTTCTGTGTTTCAATTCTCAGCTGGGGTGCCTTCTGTGCAGAGTTTGCATGTCCTCCCTGCTTTCACCTGGGGTTCCTCTGGGTGCTCCGGTTTCCTCCCACATGCCAAAGACATGTGTCTGGAATATTATTCCCTGGGCCTGTGCTGAAAATGGGTTCTGTCCCAGTTGGACTTTCCCAGTAAACAAATGTTGAATAAATAAATAATAAATAAAGATTTATAACTAAGCAGAGGACTCGTTAATGTTAGTGTACTACAAATTTAAAGAGTATAATGAGAGATGTAGCACAGGATGGACAGCACACCTTGAGTTTGTGCTGTCTGAGTAGGGCAAGCTGACAAGCTTGATTAGGACTCATGAGCAGGTTGTAGTATGTTATGCTTTTGGAAGTTATGTTTATGTTCGATATAATGCAAATTAACTCTTTAATGCTGACACCATTGATCATGCTGTGGTGTTAATTACACCTGCAGTGCTAGATCTGTGGGCAGTGTTATACCAGCCAGTACTAGATCTATGGGCAGTTTTATACCAGCTAGTGCGAGCTCTGTGGGCAGTGTTATAGCAGTCATTGCTAGATCTGTGGGCGGTGTTATACCAGCCAGTACTAGATCTGTGGGCGATGTTATACCAGCCAGTACTAGATGTATGGGTGGTGTTATACCAGATAGTGCTAGATCTGTGGGCGGTGTTATACCAGCCATTGCTTTGCTGCAAATTGCATTACAGATTGAGAACAATAAACGTGAGATTTCTTCACCTGAAAAAGAAATGCAAAGTGATGCCTTTTCAGACTGCTTCCTAGTAAAGAAAGGACTTTGGGGTAAAATCAGAGACAATAAAGTCACCCCCGGTGAAACAGTTGTCCCTGTGCATAAGTCACTGGTGACCATAATCATCTGCAAGCGGTGATCAGAGGAGGTTCTAATGTCAAGAGGAACCAGGAAGATGATTGGAGTGAAAACACAGGAGTTCAAAGAAATACTGAAGGTTTCTGTGCTTCAAAAAGAGGAGGAGATAAGTGGAGCCGAAGAAGAATAGCAATACCTAAAAACAGTATGTGTGTAGAAGATAGAACAGACATCACCAAGTCAGGTATGAAAATATTATACATAAGGAAAGCTGGTGGTGGAATGCAGTAGTCCAGTAAGTTATCAAAGAAAGGAATCTAAGGAGAAGCGGGAGATAGACAAAATATACCTTGCCAAGAAAGAATATTGATTGGCTAAATGGCCAAAAAAGTAGTTACAATGGTAACATACAAAGCATCAGAGAGACTCTATCAGCTTCTGGAAAACGACTCAGCAAATGAAACAAAGAAACTCAAACAGACTGTAAGACAGCAACAGCAAATAAAGAAAAGCCTTAGAAACCACTAATAAGGGATGTCAGCAATAATCTGTTCACCAATCCAAAGGCAATCAAATGCAAATGAAAAGTGCTTCAAGAAGCTTTTGAATAAAGAAAACCCTACAGAAGCTGTACTGTCCAATGTTAAGCCTGCAATGAAAGAGGAAGAGGAGCCCACCCTAGAAGAAGTAAGAGCAGCACGAGGAAGATGAAGTCAGGGAAAGCAGTGGGCTCAGATGAGGTCACAGCAAATCTAATCAAAATATTGGGTGCATTAGGGGAGCAATGGCTCCTGAGGGTACTCACTGAGGTATGGAGAGAAAGGCTTATCCCAGCTGACTGGAGAACAAACATTCTAGTGGCCAGCGTACAAGAACAAAAGGGATATTCACAACTGTAGACAATACATAGATATCAAACGCATGGCTTGCTGTTTGAAAGTGTTGGAGAGACTGACAGATAAATGAATACACAGAGGAGCAGAAAATAAGACTGAGAGCTGAGCAGTCCAGATCAGGTTGCAATCTGACTAACCAAATGTGTGCAGTGTGTCAGACAGTAGAGAGACTAACCAAAGGTGTGCAGTGCGGCAGACAGTAGAGAGACTAACCAAATGTGTGCAGTGCGGCAGACAGTAGAGAGACTAACCAAATGTGTGCAGTGCAGCAGACAGTAGAGAGACTATCCAAATGTGTGCAGTGCGGCAGACAGTAGAGAGACTAACCAAATGTGTGCAGTGCGGCAGACAGTAGAGAGACTAACCAAATGTGTGCAGTGCAGCAGACAGTAGAGAGACTAACCAAATGTGTGCAGTGCGGCAGACAGTAGAGAGACTAACCAAATGTGTGCAGTGCAGCAGACAGTAGAGAGACTAACCAAATGTGTGCAGTGTGGCAGACAGTAGAGAGACTAACCAAATGTGTGCAGTGCGGCAGACAGTAGAGAGACTAACCAAATGTGTGCAGTGCGGCAGACAGTAGAGAGACTAACCAAATGTGTGCAGTACGGCAGACAGTAGAGAGACTAACCAAATGTGTGCAGTGCGGCAGACAGTAGAGAGACTAACCAAATGTGTGCAGTGTGGCAGACAGTAGAGAGACTAACCAAATGTGTGCAGTGTGGCAGACAGTAGAGAGACTAACCAAATGTGTGCAGTGTGGCAGACAGTAGAGAGACTAACCAAATGTGTGCAGTGGCAGACAGTAGAGAGACTAACCAAATGTGTGCAGTGTGGCAGACAGTAGAGAGACTAACCAAATGTGTACAGTGCAGACAGTAGAGAGACTAACCAAATGTGTGCAGTGCGGCAGACAGTAGAGGTAGAGAAGAAGTTGAAGATGAGCAAAAAGTCCAACTGTGTGTGTGGCATGAAGTCTCATAATCTTGTCCATCAGTTTATGGACTTTTTCTAGTCCTCTGTGGAGAGAAAACACAGGATTCTATATGGGAAGAATTCACCAGTTGTAGGGAATGACCTATTTTTCTTAGCTTCTGAGGTTAGTGGAATTTGACGATATACTTTAGTTAGATCTAAAGTGGACAGACGTCCATCACTTGTGGCATCAAATATGAATCAAATTTAAAGATGCTGTTTTTAATTTGTAACATCGTTATAGAACATAAATGATCCAGACTTGGGGACCAGTACAATAGGACTTTTCCACTAACTTTGTGATTCTTATGTGATCCCAAGTTTAAGTGTTTTCTATTCCTTCTCCCTGACTGCTTGGCATTGGGTTTATGAGATTTGGTATGATTTTGTTTTGACTTTTTCACCATGAATTGTTTTCATTTGTGCTGGGTAAACCTTGTTCTACAAGGCACTTCAGAAAATATATCTTTATTCCAGAATACATTAATTTTACTTCCTGTTTTTGAGGCACTGATAAATTCTCTCGTTTTTACTTCAGGGAAGACTGTGGGAGTCTTAACTTCTGCATAAATACTGACTACAGAGCCTTCAGTTTCTCTCCATGGTTTCAGGATGTGTACTTATAACATAACTGTTTATGATTTATTTTTCCTGGTTGCTTCACCATACAGTTTGTTTAATTTATTTTTTTCTGCAGTTTCAAAAAGCCCTTGCCACTTTGCAGGGAATGTATTTTCTTCAGAAAGCGCCAGTATATGTAGTTATTTTCCCGGTTTGAATTTTCTAAGATGAGCATTTTATTTCTGTCTTCTCTACTGTGCCTCCTGGGCTCGTTACCTGTGTTCTCCTATTATAGTAAGACACAGCAAGTAGTTACGCAAACAAACTCAATGCACACCTGGATAAATGCATTCATCTGGCAGTCCCTACAAAATCCAAACACAATTGGAAATTGAACAGTAAATCAGCCTGGTGATCCACATGTATAAGTAAGAAATACAATAAAAGTAAAAAAAAAAAGTTTCTGAAACTATATAGCTAAAGACGATTAGAAATCCTTCCATAGTAATGTTAAGAAACTTAAGTAATAAAATACTGAGCATTGCTCAAAACTTATCAAAAATGGCAGTACCTACTCAGATCCAGTAGAGATAGCCAACATGCTAGGAAAAGAATTCAGTGCAAATTTCACCCCGAAACAAGTATACAAACCCATATATCCAACAGAATTTCAAACCCTCATTATAATTAAAGAAAACGTTTTATTTTATCTATGTATCTATATATATATATATATATATATATATATATATATATATATATATATATATATATATATATATATCCATCCCTTTGTTGACTTAGTTAATCCCACTAGGCTCTTTCCAGGGGAGACATGAAGTGGTATTTCTACTACTACTAGAGTGGATAATTTTCCAGGGCATCAGTGAACTTCCGGTACTCTTTTTTGATAGGTTCTGTGGGATCTTTTATGTCCACCTGAGCTAAAACCAACTCAGATAGATGGGGCTACAATTTAACATCTCATCTGAAGGATGACACATTCAGTAGTGCAGCACCACCACCTTTAAACTGCACTGTAGTGTCAGCAATCATCTACCTGGTGTGGGAATAGAACCTACAGCCTTCTACACCAAAGGTGAGTATGCTACTTGTTGCACCACTGACACTGTTAAAGGTTGTCCCCCCAAAAATACATCATCTAGGAGGCCTGATAACATACTCAGTTGCCTAATAAACAGTGCAAAACACACTCTAGTGGACCCTCTCTTACAG
>NC_056729.1:1335525582-1335610582 GCF_019279795.1 Protopterus annectens | reverse complement strand
TCAGCAGAGGCCCGGGGAGAAAAGCTCCACAGTAAAATAAACAGACAGTAGTTACATTAGATTACATAGCGATTAACAATTTAACATAGAAATTACTTACAACATATTTACAGATGAAGAACATAGTACATCAGTAGACAACTAGAATCTTTATCAATGAAGTACATAACAGGCATTAACAAATGTAACAATGAGAAGTTCCTGCTGTATAATAAGTACTAGGCTTATGAGCATCTGAGCTTGCTATCATCAAGGTAGTTAGTAGAGGTGAATGAAAGGTAGTAGTTGGATGGGGTGGATGATATTAGAGTGGGAGTTGCAAGGGCATAGCCAGTATGTTTTTAGGTGCGCTTTTAATAAAGTTTTGAAGTTGGTGCAAGATGGTACGGAGGTAATTGTGGGTGGGAGTGAGTTCCATAATTTGGCTATGGCGCAAGAGAATAGTGCTTCACCAGCAGAGTTATTGGCTTTAGTGATCTGCAGGTGATTTTTGTTGCTGGATCTTAGTGGTCTGGTGGTGTGATAGGGTTGGAGTAGATTCTGGAGGGATGGGACATTTAGTGGATGGTTTACTAGTCTGTGGGCGAGTGAGAGTTGATACCATTGAAGGAGGTGAGGGAGTTCAAGCCAGCCCAGTTCAGCAAGTGAGAGACAGTGGTGACTATGGTAGGATGCCCCTGTGGCGAATTTGGCGATTTTGTTGTAGCAGGTCTCTAGCTTGTTTAGATCACATTGCCTTAGGTTGGTATATACTGGAGAGGCATAAAGTAGGGTGGAGATAAGGTGGGAATTTGCTATTGAAATCTTTGCTGCTTTGGTGAGAAATTGTTTATTTCTGTATAATGCTCCTAGTTTTTGTGGACTTTTTATGGTCATGGATATGTGAATGTCAAATTTTAGTTTATTGTCTATTTCCACTCCTAGCAATTTGGTGTGTTCAGTTGGGTATATAGTGGTGTTGTCTTTTGCTGTGATGTTAAAGTGAGAGTTGTTTTGAGTATGTTTGGTGGGTTGGAAGATGAGTAGTTTAGTTTTGTTTGGGTTGAGTATTAATTGGGCATCGGATAACCATGTTTCAACAGAGGAAAAGGCTTCCCGTGTGACTTTTTGCAGTTTGGGTAGGGACTGGGCTTAGCAGATGATGGTTGAGTCATCTGCGTATTGGATGAGTGTGCCATGTTTGGTGGCAGAGGCTAGATTATTGGTGTAAACAGAGAAAAGTAGGGGTCCAAGGATGGATCCTTGGGGAACCCCTATGGAGACAGGTAGTTGGGGAGATATGTCATTCTGCCATACAACGGATTGTTGGCGGTCAGACAGGTAACTCTGAAACCAGTTGGTGACTGATTGTGAGAAGGATAGGTTATTGAGGACAGAGATAAGTTGTTTGTGTGGGACCATGTCAAATGCTTTAGATAGGTCTAGGAAAGTAGCAGAGGAGAGATAGCCATTGTTTTTATGCTGAAGGATAGTGTTAGTAAAGGAGAGTAAGGAAGTGGTGGTGCTATGGTTTGGTCGGAAACCATGCTGAGTACTGGAAAGGAGGTTGTTAGTAAGGAGGTAGTGTGAGACCTGAGAGTGTATGCATCTCTCTAGTATTTTGGAGAGTGGAGAGAGAATAGCTATGGGGCGGTAATTGGTTAGTTCTGCAGAGGGTCCGCCTTTGTGGAGGGGAATTATATGTGAGACTTTCCATAATGTGGGAATGTAACTTTCTGACAGAGATCGGTTAATAGGGTTTTACATTACATTACATATAACAAATGATTTTAAGGAAGTTTATGTTAAAGAGATACAGAACTTTTTAGACATAAATCTCACTGAAGATGTATCTGAGATATATGTATGGGACTCATTGAAGTCAGGACTCCTTGAAGTCATACTTATATGGTAAAGGTTTAGCATTGTTTAATAAGAAGTAGTAATGGAATAAAGACCTGTTAGACTTACAAACAAAATTTAATAAGTTAAAATTGGATATTCAGAAAGGGGAAATCACTTAAAAAGTGAGCTTGATGAAATGAATAAAACATTTCTAGAAACACTAGACAATGATTAATCTAGAGAAAAGTAAGCTATATACCCACTCAATGAACCCTAGAAATAAAAAAAGAACATATAAAACCAAAAAAATAATAAAAGCAAATCAGGTAAAGGAAAATATATATTCCAGTCACTAAGAAGAAAGTATCAGACTTAGAGAGGATACTAGAAGCCTTTCAATTATATTTTCAAAAACTAAATGAGCAAAGTGAAAAAAAAAATAGAACCACAAAACATATTAAAAGCCTTCTTTAGGAAACATCAAAACTAAATTATTAGATGATCATATAATGCTAATAGATAAACAAATCATAATGACTGAACTTAAAATCCCAAATTAATAAATTAAAGGTAAATAAAGCTTCAGGTATATATAATATAATACCAGAAATGTTCAAATTACTAAGGATGCACAAATATTACTATTAAATGTGTTCACTTTATTAAAACATGGCAAGAACATTCCTCCTTCATGGAAATACACAATAATAATTACAATTTTGAAACCAGATAAAAATACAACTGAGTGTTCATCATATATAGGCCAATATCCTTACTGAATATAGATTGTAAGATGTTCATGGCAATATTTGCAGCCAGAATTAAAAAGTTACTTCCATTACTAATTGACAAAGATCAAACTGGCTTTATAAAAGAGAGAAACACTTTTGACAATCTTAACTTTAATTGATTATATTAACCTTACAAAGAATAATATGACTATGATAAGCCTAGACATAAATAATGCCTTTGATTTAGTTCACTAGAGTTATTTATGGCTGGTTTTAGAAAAATATGGATTTTTTTACATTACTAATTAAATCTCTTTATGAAAAATCATTAGCATACTTAAATATAGGTTCATGCTTTTTTAAGCCTATTGGAATTACTAAAGTAACAAAACATGGATGCCCTTTGTCTCCTTTATTGTTTGCTATGGCCATAGGACCATTCACAAGCAATATTAGGTTGAATGAACATATTAAAGGCATACAACTAGATAATAGTCTAGAAATGAAGGTACAGCTGTTTGCAGATGATATTTTGTTAACCTTAAATGATAATGATAACTCACTAAAAGCTGTACTAAACTCAACTGAGCAGTTTCAGAGGCTCTCGGTCCTTAAATTTAATGAAAGCAAAGCAAGGATTTTATGTATAAACTTTAGCAAGAAAGTTTTAGACAAAGAATTTTCCAGATATTTAGCAGTTGATAAAATTAATTATCTAGGGGTTACAATAGCTAATGACCTAGACAAAACAATCTCAATTAATTACATCAATATATTAAATCAAATTAAAAATCTCATACAGAAATGGAATAAATTATTTTTTTCAATGGAAGACAGACTTTATATAATTAAAATGGTTATTTTTTTCCAAAATTATTATATTATATACAAGCCTTTTCTTCCCCCCACCAAGTCTTTTATAAAACAATTCAATATATTAATGCTTATCTTCTTATGGCACCTTAATAAATCTAAAATAGCTATTAATTATCATTTAAATGATTGGAAAACAGGAGGAATTAGTCTTCCAGATATATAAATATATGCATTGCCTTATATCATTAAGACAATGTCATTATGGATAAACACATCTTATACAGCCAAGTGGAAGCAATTACATGAAAGAATGTAGTCAAAATCAGGTCTTACATTGTCACCAAAATATACAGAAACAGTATCAAATAATTTTCTGTGGATGATGAGAGACTACATAACAGAAAATAAACATAAACGTATAAGTTCCAAGTTCATAACATACATATTAAATGCATATAAAACCTTTTGAATAAAAACCCAAGCATAAAAGCTTGGCCATTCTTATTGCACTCTATTGTATGCACATTGAATAACAGCAATACTTTTGATATACACATAATCAAAACTCTTAAGAAAAATGAATTGATTTAATGGCACCAGCCAAAGTTCTAACATTGGAGCAAGTAACAAGTAAATTCAACCTAGACACTAATTTGTGGCTAATAATTCGAGATATAAGACAATATATAACAAACAGATTAGAAAACAAATTATATCATAAAGAACATTTTGGGAACTATTATAAAACTATCAATAACAAATTCCCTACTGACTGATAAAAAAGTTAATACTTGCCTCTGCAAAAGAAACAACTCGTTCTTTACAATGGGAACTATTCACATGAAAATTCATTCACAGATCTTATATAATATCACACAAAATAGAACCAACGTTTAAACAAGATATTGGATGCTGGAGGTGTAAAATAAAATTGAAAGCAGATTGGTAACATATGTTCTATGATTGTCAGCTGCTTAAAACATATTGGGAGAAAATAAATTATTTCTTACACGTTTTTTAATGATAAATTTCAGTGGACTGAATTGTTGATTTTATTTAATGCTCCTGTACCTCAATATGTTCCTAGAACAAAAATTTCACTCCTGTCTATGGGGCATTGTTAGCCACTGCACGTAAAATCATAACAACAAATTTAAAGAATACAGAAGCATCGTTTTGAATGTATCATGAATAAAACTAAATACCATCAGAAGAACAGAAAGGATAACATCTTATTATATCTCATGGCAAAAAGTGATTGAAATACTAGAGAAAAAAAGACTAATAATTCATGAGATGAATCTTGATTGTAAAGATGTAAATCATGATTGTTGAACTAGACACCTGTGTAAATAGTTTTGTTTTATTATGTTTGATAATAGTTATTGGTTGTTAACCTGTATAAAATATGGCCTATACAAGCCTAGCCATAACAATTCCCTGGATATTTCTTCCCAAAATATTTACTTCCCTGGACCCCTGTCTAGCAGGGCGACTGACATGATGCCCGGGGTGAATTTACAGCAAAGAGAATATATGGGGGCCTCTCCATTGGTACAGAGGGGTAAAGTCCTGACTACAGCACAGTTTACCCAGATTTAATTATAGGTTCATAGGTGATTATTAGGCTAATGACACAAGAGCCTTTACAAGTGTAGCCAGTAACAGCAGGTTATGTATCTTAATTCCCATGTATGGGATCGGGGTAGTATCAAGGTAGTGAGTCTCTGGGTGTTGGAGCCCTCGGTCATCTTCCAGACATCCTGTGTCCATAAGGGCCATGGGCAGAACCCCAGGAGTGAATTTACAGTTCCCCATCCATTTATCCAAATTCTTTTTTGAAGAGAGTGAGGGACAGGCTTTGTTTTATAAAGATGGGAAGTTTATTCCATAGACAAGGTAGCCTTTGTGATAAGAATCTGTCTCTTCAGCAAGTTCTGTTAGAAACAAATAAGGGTCAGGTCTATGCTATGTGCAACCATCATATAATTTTCTTGTGAATATGTAACATTTTCATCAGGGCTGGATCAGATAATGCCTTGTAGGTCAAGCATAAGTCACCTCTCAATAAAAGATATGTGATTGAGTAAATGGATAGGGCCTTTAGTTGGTCTGCAAAAGACATGTGTCTTATGCTTTGTATTTTTATTTTTGTGAAAAACCTCTGGGTCTGCTCTAATTGGTGTAAGTGCCTGGTTAGGGACATGCACAAGGGAGCATTTTACTCATTAATGGGACTGATGAGGGTGAGTACAATGGCACTATGACTTCCTTGATCTTGATGCTAGGCTTTTACTTATAAGTTGAGCCACACAGAAGGATTTCCTCACTACCATAGCTACATGGTGATCAAAGTTTAGGTTGCTGTCTATCTGTGTTCCTAGGTCCTTCACCACTGGGTCTACATTTCGGGGTGTGCTATCAATATTTTAATTTGCAGGAATAACTGATTTACTGAAGGGTATGATTACTTCTTAGCATTTAGTCTCACACCATGGTTTTGGCACCAGTTGTTTGTTATTTTTAGGCCTGTTTGTAGGATGTCAGCATGATATGGGGATTCAATAATTGCTCTCACCGTCCAGTCATCAGCGAAGTTGGTGAGCCAGAGGCCCATAACATTGGCCCTCACTTAAGAGAAGTATATACCAAACAGGAGGGGCCCCAACATTGAACCCTGTGGGACACCAGTATTAACAGGTTTCTTATCAGAAATGGATTCACCTCTCTGGACAACATGTGCCCTGTCAATAAGCCAGTTTGCTATCCATCTGATGATGTAGGGATTTATGCCTAACTCAGTACATTTATCTATGATCCCTGAGTGAAGGATTGTGTTGAAAGCTTTGGCCAGGTCTAGATAAGCAGTATGTAATGTTTTACCTTATCCATGGCCATGGTGACTTTCTCAAAAAAAGTCCACCAGACTGAACAGGCAAGTCTTTCCTTTGACAAAGCCATATTGGTTCTGGTCCAGTGTTTGGTGATTTTGTATGTTGTTATTGATCAGGTGCATGATAGTTCTCTCCATGGCCTTGCAAACAAGACTGGTCAAGCTTATGGGTCTGTAGGTCCCTGGGTCAGTTGATTGGCTCCCCTTGTGCAGAGGGATGAGTGTTGCAGTCCTCCATTCCTCTAGGCCAAAGCCTGTCCAGAGGCTGTAGTTAAAGAAAGTTTCTAGCAGCCCTGATAGATTATGTTTTAAGCTGTTTAAGGAGAATCCTGGAATGTTTTCAGGACACATGGAGGCTGTGTTTTTGGCTTTAGTGAGCACAGTAAGGACACATTCCCTTGTAATGACCAGCAGGGGGATGGTTGTGGCTATTTCTTTGGGTGTGCTAGGAGTTAATAGAGGAGAAGTTTGAACTGAACTTGATGGCCAGCAGGTTTGCTATAGTTTCAGGATGGGTGTAAGTGTTGAAGTTCATGATTAACTCGGCACATTGCTGAGTGTTTCCCCTAAGGTTATGGGCATAATTAAAAATGTCTTATGGTTATCTTTCACCTAGGAGGCTGTCTTTGCCTTGTAGTTTGCTCTGGCAGATTGACCATCTCTCTAATTTGTTTTGTTTAGACTGATGATTGTCTTTCTGCACTGTTTTGCCTCTTCCTTCTTGGCTTTGGAGAGGATTTTTTTTTTCCTTTTGTTGAGTAGCTTATTTATGCAAGGGGTCTACCAAGGTGGTTTATTTTTGCCAGTAATCATAGCTTTGACTCAGACAATTATGCAGCTATGAAAATGGTTGTACATTGCTTTTATGCACAGCTCAGAGTAGGCCTTAGTGTCATCTGGATTCAGAGGGTCTTGCAAGTTTAATAAGCTGCCACTTAATGTGAGATAATTGTTTTTCAGCAAAGTTCTTAAAATGTTTGGAGTCTGATGGGGGTTCTATGTTAGTTTTAATACTAAAGGAGATCATTTTGTGATCAGATTTTACCAGGGAGGAGTTAATGTGCGGGCAGGAGCAGCATCTCCCTCATGTTTGTGAGTACTAGGTCTAGGAGATTTGTCCCTCTAGTTGGAGAGCAAACTAGTTGTTCTAGGGTGTTTGCATTGACAAAGTCCAAAAAGCTCTGAGCAAGTGAATTATGGGTCATATAACCCTCCCAGTTTATGGAGAGGTAGTCAAAGTCACTCTTAAGTATGGTGTTAGGCTGACTTTTAAGCGATTCTAGTAGGTTTAGGTAGGGGTTTTTCCAGACTCATTTTAGGGAATCTGTAGTTAATAAGGATATGATTGAGGGTCACACCTATGGTTAATTAGGCATGGAGCAGCTGAAGTAAGTCATAATGTTGGACCAGTCTAGCAATGCTAACCAAAAATCAAAGGTTTAGTGCTTTCCTACTATTGATGTATCATAAAGGACTTCATCAGAACTTTACTATTAACTCTGAAAATGCATTTTAGTACTTCCTTTAAAATAGAAAGTCTCAACAATTTGCCTTTTGTCACTGGCTTACACTAGATATTGCAAAAGTCTTAACTGATACCTTTTGGGCCTGGATATTTATTATTAAGTTCTGCATTGATCTTTATATTTAAGACCTGGATCAAAACACTAAAGGTGAAGGAGTTTCCAAATTCACCAAGGATATACACACCACCAGGTTAGTTGCCCAACACAATGCGTCTGAAATTCTCCAGGTGCAACTAACACTAGGTAAGACTGCAATCCAAATTGTAGCTTTCTACAGATCCCCCACCATGCCCCAAGATTCTCACAACACCTTTCTAAACATACTGGAAAATATTAATATACAACCAAACATCGTAATACCGGGTGATTTCAACTACTCTGCCATTAACTGGGAAAAGTACTCGTGTACCAACACCTTTGCCCAACGGTTCTTGGAATTCATAAATTCCAATGCCCTGGATCAACTAATCCATAGTCCCACCAGGGGCTTCAATATCCTAGACCTGGTCATTACCAACATGGGAAATTGATGCTCTACACCTATGGTCACCCCATCATTGGTCAGGTCAGATCATAAGCTAATCACCCTTAACATCCACATCCCACCCCCACCCCCCAGTAAGGAAACCTCCATAAAAAACTTCTCCAAAGCCAACTTCATGCTACTCAAGTCAGACGTTACAAACTTCATAACACCCATGCAGATGGGAGCTGAAAGTTCGACTGTTGAGTCCTACACTAAGGCACTTTATGAGCACATCCACTCATGCATGAATCGTGCCATCCCAAATAGAACCAAGATGCTCTCCTCCAAAAAAGGAAGCCAATCTGGTTGTCCCCTGCCATAAACAATCTTTACAACAAAAGGAAGAAACTGTTGCAGAAAAAATGGAAAATCCCAGGATGCAAAAAACTTTCTTACCAGCCTCAGTAAAAAGCTGAGAACCCTCATAAAATCCTCCAAAGCTAGTTACGGAAATAAAATTGCCAAAGATTCCAAAGACAACCACAAGGCATTCTATAACTATGTCAAGAATCTAAATGGCAATGCTCAGATCTGCTCTGAGCTACAACAGAATGGCATTAAATATATAGATCCCAAGGATATTGCCAATATCCTGGTAGATCGATTCAGTGCCAACTTCACCCCCCCTCTCACCCCCTATATGGCCCATCTAAATACCGGAAGATTGCCAAATTCTGGTAATAATGGCCACACAGGTAAAAAACGTACTCTCCAAAGCTAAGAATACAGCATCCATGGGACCAGATGACATCCCAGGTTGTGTACTACATGAACTACAAAATGAACTGGCACCTCACCTAAGTTTCATGTTTAATCATACCCTCACCTCAGGCTTTGTGCCCACTGAATGGCACACAGCTACAGTTATCCCACTCCACAAGGGGCGATCCACCTTGGATCCCGGGAACTACCGCCCCATCAGTCTGATGAGCCTGATCTGCAAGGCCATGGAACGTATTATCATGGAACTTATAAACAAAGAGATTGGCAACCTTAAAACACTGGACCCCATGCAGTTTGGGTTCGTGAAGGGCCAATCTTGTCTTTTGAACCTGATTGACTTCTTCAAATCAGTCTCCAGAGCCATGGACGAGGATAAGGCAGTCCACACAGCCTATCTGGACCTCACCAAGGCCTTTGACACCATTCCCCACTCTGGAATCATAGATAAACTTACTAAGCTGGGCATTAATCCCTACGTCACTCGATGGGTTGCCAACTGGCTTACTGACAGAACCCACACTGTAAAAGTAGCTGACTCCAAATCCAGCTCCAGAAAAGTGACAAGTGGAGTACTTCAGGGTTCAGTCCTGGGACCTCTCTTGTTTGGCATCTACTTCTCTGAAGTACAGGCCAACACTAATGGACTCTGGCTAACAAAGTTCACAGATGACTGCAAACTGGGAGCCATTATTGAATCCCCAAATGATATGGATACTCTACAAAAGGGCCTTACAGAAACAGATGCTTGGTGCCAGAGCTATGGGCTCAAGCTCAATGCCAAGAAATGTATAGTTATCCCCTTTGGGAAAAAACATGTACCCGTAAATTACCACATAGGTGGCAGTACACAAAACACCGAAAGTGTGATAAGAGACTTAGGGACACAGGTGGACAGTGGTCTCACCTTCAATAACCACATCGCCACAACAGTCAGGAAATCCTTCTTTGTGGCACACCTCATTACTAAGGGTTTCTCATCAAGAAAAAAGAGGTCATTGCCCTCAGACCCATTATAGAATACAACGCCCCATTTGGTATGTACCTCTCAAGACATCTGCAACAACTGGAAAGGCCACAGAAATACCTCACTAAAAGAATCACAGGCCTAAAACAGATGCCCTATGCTGACCACCTTAAAAAACTACAGCTATACTCTGTTCCATATCGTCTACTCCGAGGCAATCTCTGCTTAACACCAAGGCCATGTCAAACCTAGAGCTGTTGGACATGCTACACTTAAAGAAATCCCAATCCATCAGAGCCACATGCTCCAGGGATCTAAACCTTGTCATCACAATAAACAAAACATGCTGGAGGAATAGGTTCCTGACCCAGAGACTCCCCAAACTCTGGAATAGACTGCCCATACATGTCAAGCAGAGCACCTCTTCGGCCCTCTTCAAAAGGAACCTTGACTGGATGGGAGAAAGGAAATTCACCCCAGGGATCACATCAGTCGCCCTGCTAGACAGGGGTCTAGGAAAGTAAATAGTGTGTGAAGAAATAGCCAGGGAATTGTTATGGCTAGGCTTGTATAGGCCCTAGAGCCGATAGCCTAGTACCAACCTATGAACATATCTAAAATATACCCCAATTAGATTTACATTATTAGCATTCTTTGACTTGTACTATATAATAAACCATAATGAATTAATTTAATTCTTACTTGTTGGAAGACCTCCATATAAACAAATATCTCACTGAATGTTGTTGTTGTGGGTCTACACCAAGTGCATATCACCTGACAGTATTTTCTACAATAATTGTAAAAAATTAAAAGAACTCCTTCATATTTTGGATGATAAAAAATTAAGTGATCAACCTTTTTGTTATTGTAATAATTTTTCAGTGGTAAAGACTGTTACTGAATTTGTTAGTTTGTGGTATACCAACAGTTAGGCTGGTGTTTGCGTTTTAATTCACCTTACAAATCCTCATTCCTTCAATTAAATAGTAGTTCTAAGAATAGGCTAAATAACATTACAAATATTAAAACCCATTCAGAAGTTTCTAAAAAAGGAAGAATATATGAAAGCATTTAGAGCCCAGCAAGAGAAAAACCCAAACAATATAATAAAGCTGTTACATTATTAAAGCTGAGTGTTGCCTCCAAGTGTTTCTGCAGTTACAACCTACTGTGCATATTTGCTTCAGTAATTCCAAAACTGTGCTACTTACAAAGTATTAAAAGATTACATCTTAAATCTTTCACAATGGCAAACACAACTGTATTGTTAGCTGAGTTCTGTCTAGTGCAGGTAAAGAGATATTAATTGTTGCTCATATAATATTTATTTATATTGTCCTAAATTTAATGTTTTTCTAAATCTGTCGACAACCAAATAACACAAACAGAATTGCTTAGCCTCGTATGAAAGCTCAGCTGGATGAATAAAACGCTGCCAACAGTATGTGTGTAACTTGAGTGGTTGCTGAGATATTGTGAGTTGTTTACAAAATATTACAGACTTAATAGTTGCTGTATTTACTGTGACTTATAAAATCCATTTTAAGACACAGAATCTAAACAATGCTACCACTATAAAAATATATTGTGCTGAAGATTTGCAATTTATGCTTTTTTAGTAACACCTATGGTTACAGAGATGTGAATATTTGTTTGAAATGTGAGGACATAATTTAATTATATCAAAAAGCTTGGGCCCGATTGGAAGTTACAGTGCAAACCTCTAGAGCTCCAGTGAAGAGAACAAGTTAATGATATAAGTTCACCAATTAGGCATGTAATAAACATGAAGTTAATATTTATTTATTTAGTTATTTGACATTAGTTTACGGGGAAAGTCTGACTGGGACAGAGCTCATTTTATTGGAGGCCCCGGGAGAAAGGCTCCAGACAAATGTTTTTGGAATGTGGGAGGAAACCCACGCAAATGCAGGGATGTCATGCAAACTCCACACAGAAGGCACCACAGTCGAGAATTGAACAGGAGATCCTCTTGCTGTGAGGCGACAATGCTAACTGCTGCACCACTGCGCTACCCAAAAAAATGACACCTAAATGTAAACAGTTTGGATGTAGAGTCTCTCTTAAGCACACATTCAGCTGCATGTGAAAATCGCAGTTCCCAGTTGCCGTATCCATCACAACATGTTGTCTCAGATTGTCAACAGGCTTTTTGTAAAAACTTATACCCAGAAGTAATAGTACTAAACCTACAGTTTTGTTCAGTCCCGACCATATACAATGCCAGATTCTTCCAGCTCAGACAACATTAATATATCTGATCAGGCTGGATGTCTGGATGATATCCCAAGTTTAGATACTGAAATATTAGTCAGGCTGATCAATGTGAGCACTACCAATTCACATGGTGATGTAACAGGTGACATGATGATGTAACAGAGATGATGCACTAGTTGCAGAAATCATGATCGATTCTTACCTTCTGTAAACTTGCATTTCTTGCTGTCTAGAAAAGAAGTAGAAATATTAAAGATACTGTTAATGGTGAGATATTTATTTCAGAAAACAAAATACAAAAGATGTGCACTATGTGAGGAAGACTATAGAAATGCAAATATTATGCCTTCAGTTGCAGCTAACATCTATTCCCTGAGTGATTCTGTGCTTAAGCCTGAAAACAGAAGTGTAAGTGGCCTAAACAAGAATGCTATTCCTGAGAGTGCCCTAGCTGGTTTAAAACTTTTGGATGCAAATATATGATATTAAAACTGCCTCATGAAAAGATGCATTACAGTATGATTTTAGTCCATGCAGGAACCAAAGACCTATAGTCAATATCACTTAACTATACGAAAAATGCCATTCTGGAGCTAATTGAAATGCTTGGAGAAATATCTGTTAGCCTTATATTATATTATATGAAATTACTCCATTTCCTTGCTGAAATGACTGCTTACTTATCAAAGTACACATTTTCAGTAGTTGGATTAGGCAATTTTGTACAGTATATAACATCCAACTTATCCACTATTGGGAAGACTGTATATGTGATAATTGCATGTTTTCCAAAGGCAAACTTCATCTTAATCAATAGGAAACAGCTTTTGTATCAGAAAAGATTACTGAATATCTGAAAATATTTTTAGAGAAACAAAAACATCAACCTTTGGCAATCCAGTGTTCAGAAGAGTTGATACAACTTTTGAAATATTTGTATTGCAATGTATAAAGTTGGGCAACAAGTTTGATAAACTGGTCAGTAAAGTTACTGAGCACAACTACACAAAAATATTAAGTCTAAAATTGTGTAACACATCAGTATTACAAATTCCAAACTACGCAACATATGAATGCCTCAGTGAGAACTGCAGGGGTAGGGGAGTCACATTATGGATTCATAATAATATTCCATCTTTACATGTGAATTCAGATAATGAGAAAGAATGCATAAATATTTAGATTTTTTATCTGCTTTCAAGTAAATCCTTTAGAATTGTTCTTTGTTACTGCAGTCCCTGTGTAGATGCACGATGGGATTGCCTCACCTGTTTAAATCACAGCTTACCACTGAAAAATAATTTGTCAATGTCACATTACAATGAGGACTGACCCAACCTATTACTGATGGTACCTAAGGGGTTTATATTCTTGATCTGGTTCTAATCACTAACCCTCGTATTATTGACAACTTAGTAATCAGGACCGCCCCTGGACTTTCAGATTACAACTTAAGGAAGTTTCACTTAAAAATACAGACTCTAGCACTGTGAGTTTATCAAAAATACAATTATGAAAAAAAATCAGTTATAGACCTTTAAGAAATGATAAACTTAACAGTTTGGTACTCATCTTTATTGAGTTACAGAGTAGATTTTGGATATAATACTTTTCACGATTTATCTCTTAGTATCCTTCTTATAAACTGTGTCTCCCCTGCACTGGCCCAATAATCAAGGAGCCTCAATCCTCACCACTAGCACCAGTGAGGGATGTACACATTGGGAGGATTACAAATATACACACAGTAAAGTACAATTCCCCTTAAGAGCACACAGAGATTACAGTTAGCCTGGGGCTGGTTTCTGCCTTTTTCTCCAGATCCTCAGTAAGACTCCCCACTGGCACAGCTATAGGGTTAAGATCTCAGCCGAGTGGTCAAGCCAAAACTTCCAGCACCCTCTCTGTCCAACCAGTGCTTCGTGTCCCTGCCCAGTTAGCTGATACACACACACACCTGGGGAAGGCTGGCACAGGTTTACTAGCTATGCCCCCTTCTGCCCAGACTATAAGGTAGTTATCACTGCCACCAACCACTACTTATCAGCTACTATAAAGGCCCTTACAAAGGGTGACCAAGCCTACTGTGTAATGTTACTATTATCCATTTGGTTAGTGTGAACAAGACCAAGGCTATTTAGGAGTGGCCTGTACAGTGTCACCAAATACATATGCAAGTACTCTAAGAGCTTACATATCTCTAAACAAGCTTTGTAAGTTAACTCTGTATGTTTCAGATTCTACTATTAAAACATACATTTGCACAGGTATATTGTTTATATACATTTCTGTTCTTTTCCAGTAGGGTACAATGTGATTACATGCTTGAAGATGTTCTTCATCTCACATTGCTGCAGTCCTAACAATTGGGTAGTCCGCTGTCCTCGGTCGGCCCGAATATCAAAGTATAAGGCTGACGTCGGTCAGGGCGCATTTGACTGACGTCAGTACGTCAGGGTACAAATGCGCATGACCGGCGTCATATCCTCAGTCTTTTTTGCCGCATGGTCCGATGCAGAAGCAGTATTGCAAGTGCCGGTTGGCGTTCTGAGATTTTTCAATTTAGAAGTTTCAGACCGGGTTCAAAGTTGGCTAAGTACCCCGTTGGGGAATATTTTAGTTTTTTCTTGCCTCAGTCATTTACCGGATGTCAGAAAAAGTTAATAATTGCATTTCTTGTGGGAAACAGATACCGCATAAAGATTATCATACTTTGTGTATTCCTTGCTTAGGGCCTGAGCACGACGTTGTTGGCTGTTGCTCTTGTGCTAGATTTAATAAACGCACTATAAAGAGGCGGTTGGATTGTGCGAGGTTAGTCTTTGGGAAGCGGTGTAACTATAAAATGCCGTCGGATGCTCCGACGCCCGCTTCTTCAAAGAAACGCAAGGACAAGGCAGTTAAGCCTAGGCTTCAGGAACCGTCTGTACCAGACGTCGGTTCTTTAGAGGTGTCGGTGGAGCCGGTGGCTCCACCAGAGGTTTCTTTGTGTTCACAGGGGGAGCCCTTGTTATTACAAGATGTGGCCTCTCAAGAGACTAGTCAGGCTGAGGGGGCTTCTCATGTTACTATACTCCCCTCCCTTCCTAAGGGGGCTAGGCCCTCTCCTTCTGTCTCCAAGGCTTCCCCCAGGGGCATGCCAGGTTTGGCTTCAGTTAGTGTTACCCCTAGCTCTTCAGGTGCTGTGCCCAAGAAGCATATGCTTAAAACGGCAGAAGATTTGATTACTTTGATTAGGGGTTCTATGCCCCCACCTCATAAGCGGCCTAGGGTGGAGCCTGAGCTGGGGGGTTTTGAGCGGGCTTCAGATGTTTCAGAGTCTTTGGCTGAAGACTTGCAGGAGTACTCTCCTTATTCTGATTCTGATGTGGATGATTCTACTCCTTCTGCTACTCCCCCTGAGGATTTTTCTTTTTCAGAAACTCTTCATTCCATGAGGGAGCATTTTAAGTGGGAAGGTCAGGACTTCTCTGATTCCAGAAAAAGGCTTAGGGAATTTCTGTTGTTACCCCAGCATAGGCCTTTGGCTATACCTCCTGTTTTGACTGTAGTGGAAGATGTTTTTATGGAAGCTTCTCTTAATCCTGATTCTTTGCCTCCTGCTCCTGTTAAGCCGGATAGGTATTACAGGGTGCCTGAAGCTCATAAGTATCTTTTTAAGAGTCCTAGGGCAGACCCAGAAACTGTTAACCATGGGCCTAAAGGTGTTAAGGCTTCTGTTGTTAAGAATCCGGTTCCTGCAGACAAGGAGGCTAGGGCCTTGGATAGATGGGGCAAGAAAGTCTATACTTCTTCCACTCTTGCTATGAGGGCTCTGAATTGCCAGTTTCACATGTTGAAATACCAAAATTATCTCCTTTCACAATTGAAATCTAAGGTTGATGCTCTGGCAGTAGGTATTGATTGTAAGGAGTTGCAAGATTTAGTGCACGTTTCTGAACAGGTGGGTAAGCATTCTTTGCAATGTGGTTTTGATGCTGTACAGGCCTCATCTAGGGTGGCTGCCACTGGGTCAGTTCTTCGCTGGCACGCCTGGCTGAGGGATCAGAATTTGTCTGAACATGTTAAAACAAGGATTTTAGATGCTCCTTTACAATCTGACGTGTTGTTTGGTCCTCCTGTTGAGACAGTTTTAAAGAAAATGGAAGACAAGGCTAAGTCTATGCAGACTGTTAAAGATTTTTTGCATGTCCAGCCTCCAAAGTTTAGTAGAAATTGGCCTACTAAGGGGTGGACGTATCCTTCTTATGATTCCCAGTCTAGGGGTAGATCTAGACGTGGTAAGGGCAGAGCTCAGGGCTCTTTCAGGCCTAGAACAGGAAGTTCTCCTGCACAGGCTTCGGGTGAGGGCAGGGGTCAGTCCTTTCGTAAACAGACCCAATGACCTACCTTTTCAGCTGCCAGAGCCTGCTCGTCTGGCAGCACCTTTGGGGGGACGGTTGGCACTTTTCAAAGAAAATTGGAGTTTAATTACCCAGGACAGATGGGTATTGGATATCATACACCACGGCTACAGGTTTTATTTCCATACCTTGCCTCCTTTCACAGGCATGCCAGACGTTCCTCCTCAACAAAGAATAGAGGCTCACAAGCAGGTTTCTCTGTTGCTCCAACTAGGGGCCATACAGCCGGTCCCTCTGCCAGAAGTGGGCCTAGGATTTTATTCTCGCCTGTTCCTAGTACCAAAGAAGGGGAACACGTGGAGACCAATTTTGGATTTATCTATCCTCAACACTTATCTGGACATTCCCAAGTTCAAAATGTTGACGTTGCAGCAGCTTTTACCTCTGCTGGGCAAAGATCATTGGATGGTAACTTTGGATCTCAAGGAGGCTTACCTTCATGTTCCTATCAGACTCAGTTGCAGAAAGTATCTGCGTTTTCGAGCTGGGACTTCTCACTATCAGTTCTCTGCATTGCCCTTTGGCTTATCTACTGCGCCCAGAGTGTTCACGAAAATTCTGGCTCCAGTGATAGCTTTCTTCAGACTAAAAGGAATACAGATCTATCCTTATTTGGACGACTGCCTAATTCTGGCACAAGGAAGAGAAGAGCTCCTTCATCATTTGGAATATGTGATAGCAGTGCTAAGATGCCTAGGGTATTCTGTGAACAAAATAAAGTCCAGTCTAGTACCCTCTCAAGACATGTGCTTTCTGGGTGTGAGACTGAATACAGCATCCCAGATGGCCTTTTTAACCCCGGACAAACAAAAGAGTCTATCCCTTTACTTCCATCAACTATCTCATCAGTCCGGGCTGACTGCAAGGACAGTCCTTCAAGCCTTAGGGTTCATGGCATCTTGTATTCTGGTGCTTCCCAATGCCAAACTGCATATGAGGAAGCTACAATGGTATCTCAAAAATGTGTGGACACAGCACTGCCAGGACCTGGACACTGTCATTCAAATAATACCTTGCATTCAATAGGAATTTTTGTGGTGGGCTCAGGAATGTCACCTAAACAAGGGACTCTCTGTGACCCGGCCAGAGGCGAGTCAGATTTTAACGACAGATGCCTCAGACAAAGCTTGGGGAGCTCATCTCAATGGAAAGTGGATACAAAACAAGTGGCCTGTCAGACTACAACATCTACATATCAACATGAAGGAGATGTTAGCAGTCCAGTTTGCATTAATTGCTTTCAATGACTTACTTCTTCCAGGGCAGGTGTTGATTCTAACAGACAACACAACTGTCATGTGGTACATCAACAAGCAAGGGGGAACGCATTCTTATCCTCTATGCAGGCAAGCAATGATTTTGTGGGAGACTGCTCTCAGTTTACAGCTCAATCTTCAGGCAAGGTTTCTGCCAGGAGCACAGAACTCCTTAGCAGATGTGTTGAGCAGACGAATTATGGATCCCCACGAGTGGAAATTGGATCCTCATGTATTTCAGAAATTGACAGTGTCATGGGGAACTCCAGACATAGATCTGTTCGCTTCTCCACTAAACCATCAGCTGCCAAAGTTTTGCACAAAAGGTTTCATCCCACAGCTTGGAGAGTGGATGCTCTTTCTTTCAATTGGAGCAATCTTCATGTGTATGCCTTTCCGCCTCTGCCTCTCCTCCCAAAGGTACTTCTGAAAGTCAGGCAGGACAAGCCAAGGATGATCTTAATAGCTCCGGATTGGCCTCGACAACACTGGTACCCATTACTGAGAAGTCTGGTATGGAAGCCTCCATGGCCTTTGCCTTCGATTCCACACCTGTTGTCGCAGGAGGACAGCCATTTGCTAAATGTCAAGCTTCACTCTCTGCACCTAACAGCCTGGCATATTCTGTTTTGAACCATAGTGGGCCTCCACTTCCTCAGCAAGTTTTGAATGTTATCTTGGAAGCTAGGAGGCCTAGTACAAGGAAAGTGTACGCAGACAAATGGAAGAGATTTTTGTTTTGGAGTGCAGCAAAATATTTTGATGTTTCTGAGCCTAATTTGTGTGTGGCTCTTCAATATCTTACTGAGTTACTAGACAAAGGTTTGTCTTTCTCTTCTATTAAAGTTCATGCTGCAGCAATTTCAGCTCACTATGATTGCAACCCACCATTGTTTTCTCATCCTTTGTTCAAGCAATTTCTTAGAGGGGCAAAGAATATAAGACCCCCACGAAGAGCTCCTACTCCTGCTTGGGATCTCAATTTTGTGTTGGAGAAACTCACTCTACAACCTTTTGAGCCTGCAGCTACTGCTGAGTTGAAGTATTTATCATGGAAGACTGCTTTTTTGTTGGCCATTACCTCTGCTAGACGGGTTTCTGAATTACAGGCCCTTATGGCAGTTGAGCCTTTCTTGATTTTCCATAAGGATAGGGTATCATTACGTACTAATCCTTCCTTTATGCCTAAGGTGGTTTCTAGTGTGGCTTTGAACCAAACTATTCATTTGCCTACGTTTTATGCAAATCCCCAAACTAAAGGGGAAAAGATTTTGCACACTTTAGATGTCCACAGGCAGTTGCGTTATTATTTGGACAGAACTAAAGGTTTCAGGCAGTCTCAGCAGTTGTTTGTTTCTTTTGCTTTGAGTTCTCAGGGCAAGCCTGTATCAAAACAAACTATTTCTAAGTGGATTGGGTTTTGCATTGCTTTCTGTTATTCCCATCATGACAAGGAGATTCCAGCTGGGATTAGGCCTCATTCCACTAGGGCTACTGCCACTTCAACAGCTTTTTTGAGGGGAGTGGCAACCAAGGATATTTTGGAGGCAGCTACTTGGAGTTCTGTACATACTTTCTCTAAGCATTATCACCTGCCACTTTACTCTAAGTCTAGGGCTGGTTTTGCCACTGCTGTTTTGCAAGGCATTTTGGCAGCTCCTGCTTCCTTGTAGTTAGCCATCCTCCCTTATCTCTGCTTTGGGATTCTACCCAATTGTTAGGACTGCAGCAATGTGAGATGAAGAACATAGTACAGTTTTGTACCTACCATAAATGTAGATGTTCGAAGATCCACATTGCTGCAGTCCAATTTACCCTCCCTCCTTCCCCTCTGTTGTTAGAGGTGGTTGTGTGGGTTGGGTTGTACATTTTGTGTATATTGTATATATTGTACTATAGTTAGTGCAGGGGTGGTTGGTTGGTTGTTTGCTGTCTTTTGGTTTTGACCTTTCTTTTTAGGGTCTTCTGACATCTGGGGCAAGAAAAGACTGAGGATATGACGCCGGTCATGCGCATTTGTACCCTGACGTACTGACGTCAGTCAAATGCGCCCTGACCGACGTCAGCCTTATACTTTGATATTCGGGCCGACCGAGGACAGCGGACTACCCAATTGTTAGGACTGCAGCAATGTGGATCTTCGAACATCTACATTTATGGTAGGTACAAAACTGTACTTTCAGTATATAACATACAGTTCTCTTACATTTGTAGGACAAGAATATGAATCATATTAACAAATGACATGATTATTTACAAAATTCCAGATAGCTGGGCAGGCAGTGCCACATTTCTATATAAATCATATTAATATATTCAAGTGACATATAATTATTTACAAAATTCCAGATAGCTGCACTGGCAGTATTTCCTTGGTGTCACATAAACTATAAGAAAAAGTAAAATAAATGTAAGGTTTACAGGAACAGTAGCAAACAAGAGGATTTTTAATAACATCAATAGATCTCTTAAGAGGAAAAGCAAACTGAGAAAATAAGTTTTGAAAACAAACTTGCTGTGGTTATTACTAATAATAATAACATATTTTATAAGTATATTAATAATCTCACAAATCCAAAAACCAGATAAGGGAGAGACCGCAACCACTGAAATTGTTTAATATAAACGTTAATACTATAAAATCACAACGTTTTCGTCAGTATGAATAACTGACTTCTTCAGATAAAATGTCATACCACAAAACAACCCGTTTATATAACGCTCTACAATCAAATTGCACTAATTGAGTCTCTCTAATTAATTTTTAAAGTGAAAACATTTACAAAACTTAAATGTAAAAACTACAGTTTGATAGAACAAATGTCCTTTGTATAAACTAAAATATCATACTACATACAAAACTTGATTAAAAATGTCATTGTTACATTAAAAATATATATTAAATATTGAAGTATAAAGTATACATGTGTAAATTAAATATAAATATATATATATATATATATATATATATATATATATATATATATATATATCACAATTTAGCAGCTTTCAACTTTAACAAGGGCAAAATGGATATATGATCATTCATACCAGGCAATCTATTAGTTTCCAACAACACCTGCCAAAAAGCTTCCTGGTATTCTCAACTATTCAAAATCTGAAGGCAGTATAGTAAATGACCCTTTTGAGGATAGCATATCTGTTCAGCCAACACTATGCAATGCTTCACTGTTAGGTCTGGTTTTGACAGATTATCAACTAACAGTGTAATTTCTGACAGTTCAACTCTTCTTCTAGTGAACTTACTACCTTGACCTCAACACCCCTCTTCAAGAAACATTTAAAGACCCACCTCAAATCACATTGGCTCTGCCCTTGCTCTTCCCCTGACTGACTCTCGTTCTCTACTTCCACATCTTTCCACCTCTTTTCCAAACACCTCTATCTGCACTGTACAAACCCATCATATAGATAAGTAGTACTTCTCCTTCTCTCACTCTGCCTTGTCTCCATCTAGCTGATACCACTCCTCCCACCACTTCAATTTCTTTTTCCCTTGACTCTATTCAGCTTGTGACTTCCTCTTTCTTATGATTTTACCTCCTATTACAACTACTTACTTTGCTTATGTTTAAAAAAAAAAAAAAAAAAAAAAAATTTTTATTCTGTATTATAATACTGCTCGTATTGCTGTGTGTTTTTGTTACACTAATTGCTTTTCTGTTGTTCTGTATTCTAATTAGTTACTAACTCCTGCTTAGTAGTTTTAGTTAAACTCTTGTACATATTTTTTTTTCTTAAGTTTGTTACCATAGACTGTTACAGTGGAGCTTTTCTCCTTGGGCCTCTACTGAAAATGGATATGTATCCAGTTAGACTAGCCCGGTCAACAAATGTAAAATAAATAAATAAATAAATTCTTATTATATGTCAGGGGACTGATTGAAAGTGTTTTAGTAAAATAAAGAATTCAACTTCTTTGGGCCCTCCCTTCCATATAATGACTAGCAATTAAAATCACTTATTACCAATATTAAGATTAATGTTTAATAAGCTATTACAGGCTGGTACTGTTCCCAGCTTGTGGAAAGCATTTACTATAACATCAATATATAAAAAGGTGATAAAAGTGATGTTAACAACTATAGACCTAATAGCCTTATCTCTATTCCAGGCAAATGTTTTGAAAGCTGCATTACTGAAAAACTGGGAAACAGTAACACAGATGTCGCCATTATGGACTGAGCTCAACATGGTTTTGTAAAGGGTAGATCTATGTTGACAAGTTTATTAAGTTTTGATGATCAAATTAAGACCCTGGCTCTAGATCTTTCAAGTGTAGTAATTTTCTTAGATTTAGCCAAAGTCTTTGGCTCTTTTCCATACAATGTAATCAACCAAAGCCTTATCAAGGCTATGGTCAGTATATTCCTTGTAAAATGGATCATCACGCTTAATTGATAGAGCCCAATGTGTCTCTACAAGGCATAAGCTCTGACTCTGTTTCTTTTCAGCTTTGAATTCCATAAGGCTCTGTTCCTGGACTAATATTATTTAATACTATATTTGCCCCATTCCTTCATCGTAGATATGTTAGATAAATAACTACACAGATTATTCCAAGATTGAGTTAATTGCACAAAATGAATCTGATATCGATCGTTTAAATTCTTAGATGAGACAGATTGGTGATTGGGCACGCAACATAGGTATAAATTGTAGTCATGACAAATGTAACACCAGTGTATTTTGGAAAGGCTGCAATTCATTAGCCTGCATACCAACTAATACATTCACTAAAGGAGATAATCTAATCTAAAGAACTGGGAATAACCATGAATGCTAATCTTTTCTTTGACACATGCTCAACTGATAAATAATAAAGATCTGCGTCAAATGGGATTCATGTTTAAAAATCTTAGCACAAGAAATGGGATGCATCTTAAATTACTATATAAAACATTTATTAGGCCAGTCTTAGAGTACATTAACATTTTTTACATAAATAATGTGGGTCAATTGAATTATCCTGAGGTTACATAGAAAATTCACCGAGAGAATTTTAGATGACAAAGATTGCAGTTGCAATAATCAATGACAATACCTCAGTATTTTTACTAATCATTATAACTGTGGTGAGTTTACAAGCTATCCTGGACTTAAACATTTACTGTTGTAGTTTTACACTGAGGCATCAGGTAATGCAGTTTGATTTATGTACTACAAGGACACAATTATGTCACTCTTACTTAGCTCAAAGATTAGTGATATGGAATAAATTGCTACTCCATATTAAAGACAGTAAGAACTTAGAATCCTATACGAGACAATAGGATTTTTGGGCTGGTGACAAAGTATTTGATCCAGAAATCTTGAAGTTGGTGTTACCAGATGGCCATATGGCTTTAATGCTGGTAACAACCTATGAACTTAATCACATTTTGAGTGATCTTTAGAAATGGCTATGTGTTCACTTCATTAGAAGTGTAGAAGGTCTTTGAATTAGTAATTGACATAGTATCATTTCAATCTCATTTGGTACCTTGTATACCAAGTCATTACTTAGGTCAAGTGTAGGGGTACTTAGTTGGGCTGTTCTGTTCCTTTGGTTCTTCATGAACTCAGTCTCTCTCTCTCTCTCTCTCTCTCTCTCTGTCTGTCTCTGTTCTCCCTAATTCTGCTTAGTGTATTGTCTTCCTACCAAACCTGTATAAAGTTTGTGTGCCTCGTTTGTAAGTCAGCCAAGTCAACATTGCTTTCATCACTATCCTTATTTGAAGTGGAGGCTGCAGCCTCTGCTCCTACAAAGACCCTTCCCTGTTGTTTAATTCATCCCCTGTTAAAGGTGGCTCATGAAAATGTTTTTTTTTTTTTTTGCTCACCAGGGATATTGATAGTATTACTTTCTCTCTTCAGTATGTTGTTATTTTCTTTACTCTTCAAGTCCTGCTTCTGGTTTTTACTGTCTTGTAGATCTGACGTAGCAAATTGAAGCTTGGAACTCTGCTCTGGTTCCCCTTTCTCATTTTTATCAGTAATAGTTCCATCTGTTTTTTTTTCCTCAGTTTTTGTCTTATTACTTTAACAACTTGAGTCTTTTGGCAAAACTCACATTCTTTGTCAGTTTCTACACAGACTTTCCTTATTAATTTAACATCTGATGTCTTCTGGCAAGGCTTATCTTCTCTGCCAGTTACTCTACTCCATTATAACAAGAGTCTTTTGGCAAGACTGAATATTATATTTGTGGAACCCTTCCACCAAGCTCTATATCTTAGCTCCTTTGGTGTCCTCTGTTTCTACATTATTTTCTTTACTTGGAATATGTATTTGTGGCCATACATTGCTTGATCTCTTTTTTTGCTATTTTTATTTTTCTATCCATTTGCGGTTATATACTATGCAATCCTCATTAATGGAGCACTTTTTTTGTATTTTACACCATGGTTTGCTGATTTCCAGTTATTTTCACCCATGTCCCCCCTTTTGACTGGTAGTAATTCATCACCCCCTTCCATTTTCTCTTTCTTTTTCTCTCACCCCTCTCATTTTCTTCAGCATTATACTTCTGCTTGCAGTGTCTATAAATCTCCTGTCCAGCTCCTCTTTCTGGTACATGTCCCTTGTTTTTCAATTTCTGATGATTACACTCTTCACTCCAATTACCGTACGTCTTGCTGCCTGCTTTTCTTCCTCATGCCACACCCCATTCTCTTTTTATGCATAGAAAATTTCCCGGAGTTTTGTCCCTGTTTTCCATGTATCCTCTTCCAGATTCTCAAAGGCTTTGTCTGGATCGTTTGTGCCAATGTACACTCTCGGACCATATGTTTCATAGCTGTCTCTTCTGTCATGCATCTCCATCTTCTTGAGTCTGTTTCCCTTTCCTCCTTATATAATCTTTTGGTGTGAGATACCATCTGTGCAACACTGTTAGCATATGATTTCTCTCCCCATGTATCATCTGCATCTCTGATATCATTTTGAAGAATTTTCACCATTCAGCTTCACGCTGTGCTACTCTACTGCTTTCTCCCATCCTTTCCTCATGTCTTTTTTGTGGCTTACTCTACTTTCCTCCTCAAGTCTTAATGAATCATTTTGTTTTTATCTTCTCCTGTTTGTCTAATTTCCCAATGGGGCTGTCCTGTCCTTCTTGTTTCCTGTCTTTTCTCTTCCTGCGTTTCTGCATCCTTGCTCTTCTGCAGCCTTTTTTCTCTTCCTGGTATATGGTATAACCCACATTATTGAATTAATTCCTGTAGGGCTCTGAATGCTGGCTGACATCTGACATCTTGCACCCATCTTCATTATTTTTCCCTCAGTCTGGTGTATGTCCAGAATATATTTTATGTTGACCAAAACTCCTGTATTAATTCCTGTATGTTTTTGAATACTCTCTGTCTTCCAGCACCTTATTTCATTCATTCTCTCTTTCCTCTTATTCCATTTTTCTTTCATTTTTCTACTTGTTTCTTCCCTATAAGAGTGCAAGATCCTACTATATCTCTCTTACTTTCCCTTGTCCCCATGTAGTGTTACCATCTCTTTGGTGCCTTCCTATATGCTGAGGTCTGAGTGGGTATGTGTGGGAGAAGGCCCCAGCCACCTTTTTTTTCTACTCAAGTCTTAGCTTGTTTTTTGAGACCCTTCCATTTTTCTTTCTCTGTCCACCCTTCCAAGTTCTTCTGTAATTTTAGTAGATTGGTCTCCACTGGAACCACTGGCAGGTTTCTTAATACATGTTAGAATCAATGAAGCCACCTCCATAAAGAGGCTAATCACCACCTGAGTCCCCCAGGGCTCTCTGCTGGGACTACTCCTCTTTGGCATCTACTTTTCAGATATCAAAGCCAATGTCAAAGGCCTTTGGCTAACCAAGTTTGTGGACGATTGCAAACTGGAAGCATTCACTGAATCCCTCATAGATGAGAACACCCTTCAGGAAGGTCTAATACAGACAAATGCTTTGTGCCAAAGCCATGGCTTAAAACTCAGTACAAGAAATGCATTGTAGTACCCTTTGGGAAGAATGTCACCTCAGTTAATTACGTTATCAATATAACATCCTTAAAAGTTTATTCCTTATTCAGGGATCTGGGAACTCATATAGATAGTAACCTAGCCTTTGGCCAGCATGTGTCCAGTTTAGTATGAAAATACTTCTGTGTTGCTCAACTTATAAGGAAGGGCATGACATATATGTTCAGAGAGGTCATTTATACCACTGTACTCAGCCTTCTTCAGACACATCATGTTGTATAATGTCCCCTTTGGTATATACCTGACCAGACACATGCAGCAATCAGAACATCGACAAGGTTCCTTACAAAAAGAATACAGGGAATAAACAGAATGTCCTATGCTGATCACCTCAAAGCCCTGTCTCTTTACTTGGTATAATATAGACTTTTGAGAGGTGATCTTTGCCTGGCATATAAGGCATCCCTGGACCTTGTTTTGATGAACAGTTTGCACATCCACAAATCAAACAGTATCAGAACTACTAGATTAAGACCTAAATTTTGCTTGCAACATGAACAGAACATGTTGGAGACAGATATATTTCTTAGAGAATTCCCATTCTCTGGAACAGGCTCCCCATCCATGTGAAGCAGAGCTCCTCCCTCTCCCTTTTTAAGTGCAACTTGGACCAATGGATGGGTAATTGGAAATTCTCCCCCTGGTCTGGCTGCTGTGCCTCTGATGGACAGAGACAGTCAATAAATCACCACCTATATAAATCAAATTTCTGGGTCACATTTGGGTTGCATGGCTAGTCTTATAATGCCCTAGTGGTCATTAGCCTAGTATATACCTATGAACCTATGTTCTATAACTGGGAGAATTATCATTCTAAACACATTTATTCTGCCTAATTGTGCATGTTTTATGTCCTCCCCTTTTCAATATTCCCTGAATTTTCTCTTTCATCTTCACCAAATTCGTTTGTACTGTATTACCTAATGTGCCTTGCATACTCCCAAATATTTGGGGTATCCCCCTCCTGAATGTGTCCTGCACCTCCCTTTCCTTTTTCTTCTCCTGTTGTGACCACTACTGTCTTAATATGGTTGCATCCAAGCCATGCAACCCTTTGAAACCTTGCAAAATCTGGCATTATTCCCTGTATGGCCATCTCAGCATTCTCCAAAATAAGTATGTAGTCATCTGCATACATTAGGAACCCTGACTGTACTACTGTTTCCCCCCAGTTGTGCTTTTTCCTCACTTCTTCTATGACTAGTGTGCAGAGCCCTGGAAGAGAAAACACCCGTGTCTGGTCCCCCTCCCTACTTTTACTGTCTTGGAAACTCCTACATTTATTTATTTATTTATTGCTTTTGTTTACCAGGAATGTCCGACTGTTTAGTAGAGGCCTGGGGAGAAATGCTTCACTTTACAAAATCAGAAAGTAGTTACACAAGAGTTGCATAATAAATGTACATACATACATAGAATAGTAATGATATGAAAATTAGTAAAAAAATAATAAATGTACATACATAGAATTATAATGATATGACAGGTAACGAAAGCGTGATAAAACAAGAATACAGTAAACTGTTAATATCAAGCTTATAAGAGTCTAGTTCTTTTCAAACAGAATCAGCTGTAAATAGATAGTGAGTAAGATGCAGTGAAATAGTTATAGGATGAAGATTGCTACAAATTATGAAGGTGTATTGATGAGGTCCAGGTAAAAGGGAGGCAGAGATAGTAGTGGAGAGGACTAGATGATGGTCAGGTAGTTAGAGACTGTGAGTAAGTAGCTGTATTATGGCTAGTTAAATAAGAGAGGTTACAGTAAGCCTTTGGAGCATGGCTCTCTGCCTCTTAGCACAAAAAATATGGACAAAGACAAAAATAATGGGGGGGGCAAAGCCCAGAAAATAGGGACAAATTTTAAATATTGCTCTTATAAACTTAGAAAGTTGCTAGAATAAAAGTTCCTGTGTTACCATGCATTTTCTGAAGAAAATTAAGTATGAAAACTCAAATGCTTGCCATCATTTAATGAATTCAGTCTTTAATGATTTTTCAGTCCTTATTGATTTACCACAAAAATCCAGAAAGGCCTAAAGTTTGTGAGGAACCGGCCAAAAATATGAGGCAAAAATCTGGACATTCTGCAAAGGTCTGGACCTTTGAGAGGTAAGGTTTGGGGATTATCCAGGGGCATCACATATACAGAGCTGGCAACTGAGTCTGTAGGACTTTAGTTGAGTTTTAAATGATTTTAGGCAGTGTTCTTGTTTAATTTCTCCAAGTCTTTTGGGTTTCTAATACCAAGATGGAATGGACCGCATTCCTAAGTCAAAGTACAATTAAAGTTCATGAAATTAGTATTGTTTCAATCTTTGATGTCAGCCAGTAGTGCTCTTCCCAGCACCCGCAATGTGCCCAGTAATGACTCCTTCTGCAATTCGTATGGGGTTACATGTATTGGTAATATATCTAAATACGACTGTAAATTATTTTTTATAAGACCTGTTGCTCCTACTACTATTGGAATTGTCTAGGTATCTTTCTTCCACATTGCTCTCGTTTCTGCCTGCAGATCCTGATATTATATGACTTTGTGTCTCTCTGTATGCAAGACACTGTAGTCACTGGGTGTGGCAATTTCAATGATCGTTGCTACTCTTGTCTTCTTTTCTTGGACCAATATATCCGGTTTTCTAGCATCTCTCTTTTGAACTGTTGGTAATGGATGATCCCATGTGATGCAGACTTCATTTTCTATGATGCTTTGTGGCTCATGTTTCCAGAGTTTTTCGGCCACTTCAATACCATAATGTTTTCACAATCCCCAGTGCAACAATCTTGCCACATTATTATGCCTTTCAGTATACAGTCCTTCTGCCATTAGTATGTTGCAACCTGCAACGAGGTGTGTGACTGTTTCCAGTTTGGTTTTACAAAACCTACATTTGTCTGTTTCTCTCACATGTTCAATGGACTTTATAAACTAACGTGTACACAGCCCACTGTCTTGGGCCGCCAATATTACCTTTCATCCCTTGGTTTGAATTTGCCTCTCCTTAACCATTCCTGTGTTCATTCCTGATCAACACGAGGCTGTTCCAATAGTTTTCTGTATTTGCAACTATATTCATGCATTTTCCGCATTTCGTGCCTTCTCATCTGATCCTTCACCTTATATTCTTTCTTTTGTTTTTTGGCACATTTAGTTGCTGCCTGATTTTTATCTACTTCTGGTTTGACTTCCATTCATGCTTGACACCAATATGCTTCTACTAAACTAAGCAGTGAAGTAATCTTAGACTTATTCTATTTATGTTTTAAAACTTTCACTATGTTTGGGTCTTGTGAGATCAGCATATATGTACGCAGTCCTACGACTGCAGATCTATACATGTAATCAATTTTGAGGATGCTCATACCTCCTTCAAAATGGGGAATATGTAGTCTTGGTATACAATGATTTTTATAAATCATTTGATAAGCATGAAGGATCCTTGTTGTCCTGTCTAACTAATCCAGTACCTTTTGGGGCCAAAACTGTTAGTTAGGACAGGAAGAGAAAATTGGTTTATAGCTTGGACTTTGTTGCTAGACTTCAGAATTGTTTTCAGTATTTAGTCTTCTAAAATATTCCTAAATTTTATTCACATTTGTTTATGTTTTGTTGTTGATTCTTCATCAATTCACAAATATGTACACTCCCTCTTGTTTTTTTACATCACATTCCTGTCACAGGCTGATGTTTCCTTGGTGCTGCAACTTTCCTGCTTTAAAGGTTGATTTGCACATTTATCAAGACCAAATGACATTCTTATATTTGAAAAAGTTTTGACTACTTGCAGTTGTGCTTTCAGTTCCTCATCTGATAAACTATACAGTTTTAAATCATCCACAAAAAGAAGGTGAAAGTCTTTACACTTTGATGTTGTCTGTGACGAAATTGTTTTTTGGGAGCCAAATTGTAGCCATGACATAACCTGTTACAAAGACAGCTTAATGGGTTAAGGGCAAGACAAAAGAGCAGAGGTGACAAAGAGTCACCCTGGAATAATAATTTATCCTTTATCATGACTTAACTACAAAGTGGTTTGCCACTGTTTCATGGTGATGGTAATGTAATTAATCAGTGTAGGATGTATCTTACACATTTTAAGTACTCTTTTTATCCATGAATGTGGGATACTGTCAAATGCTTTTTTGCAGTCTATCCATACCATACTTAGATTCTTCCCCTTTTTACAGTTCTACATTATGACTTTATTTAACAAATGATCCTTTGTTCCATACGACTTTCTTTTGTTAAGCTTTTGTTCTTTTTGACATGATTGAGTTTTCTTCTAAATGACTATAAACTCTATCAGCATCACTTCCAGTATATAGTTTATACATTGTCGAAAGGCATGTTATTGGTCTTTAGTTTTTATAATAGCTTGCCAGTTTGGTCTTAAGTAGGAGTATTGTTTTTCCTGTTGTTAACCAGTTTGGCATCTGTCCAGGGCATGCAGGTGTGGCCTTAGTTCAACTGGTACCCTAGGCAAAAGGGCTCCACGGCACCCCCCACCAAATACTCAGTGCCCCTATCCTGGTCTACCTGCACCAAATAAATACTGGAAAAGTGCCCCTACTAGAGCAGAGCCCCAGGCGGCTGCCTAGTTGGCCTATGCCTAAGGCTGGCTATGCATGCATATAAATAGTTCTTAATCATGGCTAAATTTTCTTGTAAAGATGTTAATATTTTTAGCCAGAAGTTAGATACTGCATGTGGGCCTGGGATTTTCCATTTATAAGCTTTTCTTAACTTTGTTTCCATTTCTGTGGCTGTTACTTCATCCCATGTCATATCCTGTACATTTGAACTTCTTCTTTCTTTTACTTCTTCTATCTATTCATCATCTTTGTTATGTTCCACAGGGTCTTCATAGATATTTCTCCAAAATGTATTTATTTCTTCCATTTTTTGGTGGTGCTTCAATTCCTTTTGCCTTGATTCCCAATTCTCTATAAAACTTTTTTGGGCTGTCAATAAATTGCTTATTTTGTACTTTTCTTTTATATTTATCTGCATATCAAGTTTTTTCTGCCTGTGCTGATATTTTTAGTTTGTTATTTGCGTTGGTGCACAATAGATCCTGATCTGTTCTGATATTGCACATTGTTTTTATCATGAGTATTTTTGTTGATCTGTTCCCTGTTCTATACTCTTTTAACAGTGACACTTCTTGCCTTAATTGCTTTATAGTTTTCTCAATTCGATACGTCCATGATGGCGTTTGATTTCTTCTCTTCCTTTCCCTTACTGCTCTGTGTTTTTGTGGTAAGACTTTATCTGTTATTAATTTAGCTGCACAGTAATATATCCTATTTACTTCTGCTTTATTGCATGAATTTCTATGAACAGTCCTAATTACTGTGTTCATTTGTTTTATCAAACTTGTAACTTTTGGGGTATTATTGACTTTCTGTAGTCTATTTCTTTCATTGATCTTAATATGTCTGTCCACCTCTATTAAATCAACCTTCTGTTAGATCATTTCTTATAAACTGAGGGCACATTCTTTGCTCTCCATTTCTACAGAAAGTTCCAGAACATCTTCTTGTGACATATTCTCTTCAGTTTCATTCTGTGTCATCCATTGCTCTTTCATATGGGAACTCACTGGCCTATCACTCAACGATATTGAATGTGTCACGGTTGCCACATTTTCCTGTTTCTTCCCTTGCTGTGCAACTCTAACTGAAGATTTGTACTGGTTTCCCAAGGAAGGCTTCAAAGTATCTTCATATGGCAACTGATCAGATGTTTCCCACTTCACTGATTTCTCCTTAATTTGGGGATCTGTTGCTCTATCCTGCTGTGGTGTTATCAGAGTTAGATTTTCTACACTAAATCATTCACTTTCCAGGTAATCCATGACTTTTATATATTTGTATGAGGTTGGAAATGGATGGACATTTGTTAGGTTTATACACAGTGTTATAGATTTGTGGAACTTGTCAGTAGGTAAGATAATGTGTGAATTCCAGACAGTCTTTCTGTCTCATTGTAAAATGCCTCTATCAGTCTTATGAAAATTTCCCAATTTGTCTTTCTTCTAATATCTCCCAGAGGAATTCCCATCTGACTATACTGAAGACTTTTTGTAAGTCATAAAAGACCATCCCTGCCGGTGTTCCCCACTTTTGCTCTTCTATGTCAGTTAACTCTGTTAGTGCCCACCAATTCATTTCTGCCCTTCTTCACAAAAACATTCTGCCCCTCCTGTGCTATGCTTGGCATAACGTCATCACTTTCATGTCCGTTTGTTAAAGTGATTGGTCTGCAATCCTGTAACTCCAGCCTGTCTCCCCCTTCTTTTGGGATCACCACTATCATGCCTGTTTTGAATGTGTCTATTATTTTCCCTGTTTCACCTATTCTTTTCATACTTTTTCATAACTGTCCATATTGTCTCTGTGTCCCCTTTGTAGACCTTTATCAGATATCATCTGAGCTTCCTACCTTTCTTTCATTGCTATCACCACCACTTAGCTTGCCTCCGTCCTGATTTCTGAATTCAGTTTTTCTATCTGAATTCCTTCTACTTGGTATCCCTCACCTCTGTTTGCGACATCACAATTGACTTTCTTTTCAGTCTCCATTTACTGATATGTTTGCTGGCAGTATTCCCTAAAACCTTCTTTAACCCTGCTGTCCTCCTCTTTGATCTCTCCATTTTTTTCTCCAGATTCTTGGTACCTCTCCCTCACCTTTTTCTTTTTTATATCTCCTTGCTAGATGTTTCTCCTGTTCCCCCAGTTACCCACCAGTAACCCTCCCAGTGCTGTTACTCTACTTCAACCACAGTTGTTAGCTTTTCTTCTAGTTCAGTTTTTATTACTGCTTCTTCTGTCCTTAGTGATTCTTTATCTGTACCATTTTTCCACATTTCCCTTTGTATCCTGCTGAGATCTAGTTCCGGCTTTGGTGCCTCCTCCTCCTCCTCTTCCTGCCTCCTTTCCCACCCATCCTCTCTCATGATTTCCTTTGCTGCTTTGATTCCATCCCACTTTTACTTCTGTAATTCTGTCTTATTTATAATGTTCTCCTCCACTGTCTCTTCTATCAATTTTTGCAATTCTTGCTTTGTTTCCTAATTTTTCCACTGGTAGCTGACCAATCTCCATCCCAGTTCCTTTTCTTCTTCCTTGTCTGTTATTATTATCATTGCTATGGCCACGTGATCCAATATGTATCTCTCCTGCATTTTTTGGAGTTCTCTCTTTCCTTAATGTCCTGTACAGCCTACTGTATTAAATCAAGCAGTATCTGATAAATGCTGTGACTTTTCCTCCACGTATCCTTCCACTATACTTTCATGTTCCTTTCTAAGTCATCTTTATACTGTACTCACTTTTTTCAAAACAGACATCCTTTCTTGGGGTTTAGTTGAAGTCCCTTCCAATGATTTCTTCTCTATCCCTTTCTGATTCCATTCTTCAAAGAATCTGCTGTAAAAGCTCTCTTTATCCTTGGTTAAGGCATTTAGATTGCTTACTGTCTGTCTCCTCCCATTTATTCTTCCTTGCTGAATGATTCATCTGCCCTCCCCACATTTCTGCACCCTTTCAGTTGCTATATTAAAACCCTTTCTGAAAAGGGTGGTTAGTCCCCTCTTCCCACCTCCTGTTTTATTGTCAGTTTCTCCCTTGGGGAGCTATGGGCTCGTGATCTTCCCTCCCTCTTTTACCTTTACTTTGGTCTCCTGGAGTGGGACCACATCTCCTTGCATCCTTCTCATTCTTCTGTGTCCTTTTTTATTTTCCTTTTGATTGGGTGCAATACCTCCCCCATGTTCCTGGTTACCACTTTCAGTCTGAACTCTTTCTTTTCTGTTCTGTCTGATTTTGTACCACCCTCCTCCCTCCTCATCACTGCCTTTGGACAGCTCTCCTGTCTTGGGCTTTCCTGCTGAGCTGGACTTTCTGTCCTTTGGCTTCTGCTTATGGTCATCCCCCTCTCCCCCATAGACTTGTATTCATTACCTTCTAGTCTGTGATTTGAGTACCTCTGGACTGGAGGTTTTTCGTCTTTTCTAGTTCTGTTTTGGCCCTGTCATTTTTGCTTTCACTTTTCTAAAATTGTCTCCTGTCTGTTTGCTCCTGTTTATCGTTCCATTTTCTTAAACGTGTTACGTGATTCTGTGTATGTGATCCTACTTTTGTGACAGTTTCATGCATTCCATTTCATTCTGCTTTAATACATTGCAGTCAAACCTAAGATTGATGTTTCATTCATTTTATTTTTTGCGCTTATCCATTTTTCATTCAGATATACCACCTGTCACTTCTATGACTTTAGACTGAGTTTTTTGACATGCATTCTTGACCCAGTACCTATATACAATCGAATTCACTGAGTTCATCTGATCATTTTTTCCCTTGTACTGTCTCCTATTTCATTTGTCATCTCTTCTTGTAAGACCAGCCTGTCCAGTTCTTCATGGCTTCTCTCCTCTTGGCCTCCTCTGTTCTGATTTTCCTGCCACTGTTCCATTTTGCTTTTCTTCCCTCCTCCTGTGTCCAGTCCAGCCTGCTCCAGACCCATAGGGTCCAGCACTGGACATATGAATCCCCCGAGGCTTTAGTTGCAGTATCTTTTCTTTGACTGTATGTTCTTCAACCTTTTTGTATCTCTGTTAGGAAAATATGTAATAGTAATATGCATGCTTAGTGCAATTAGTGCATTCGAGATTTAAAAGGTTTAATACATTTATTCTGTTCACACTGCATGAATCTGCACATCCATTAGAAACTTAACAAGAAGCATTCTATTTTCTGCTAATGTCAGCAAATAACAAAAGAAGTAATTCATTTCTGCTAATGTCATAAAAATTAACAAAGGGATATTGATTTCTGCTTATGCCATGAGAAAACATGCAGCTGTTAGAAGCTATTGATAAAGAAAACAATAGATGCTTGAAAGTTTAAACCGTAGTCAGCATTACTTGTACTAAAGATAGAAATGTTCCTTGAATCTAGGTAAAATGTAACACATGTATTAGAACAGTACAATAGAAGAATTGAAATGCTGAAAAAGACTGACATAAATCCAAGGCCAGGTTGTTTTTCTCAAAATGTTTTGCAGAATGACAGATATTTTAACTTGGTCAGCAATAAGTCTAACAATATTTTCTGTAGAACATACAGAAAGCTGTGTCTAACTATGTCAGCAATAGAATGTAACATTTCCTATGTGACAGGAAGAGAACTGTATAAGTATAACCTACTAGTCATTAATCATTTAGACAAACCCTGTGCATACATGCTTTGTCTCCTTGCTGCAAGTAATAAAGGTTGCCTTGCTTGAACCTAATGTGAATTGGTCTTTGAAGTTTTTTCCTTTGACAGATTGGTCCTTCGAGCCCATCTCTTTGAGATTGGCCCTCTCTTCACGTCGGATCAGACATGTCAGGTGGTTGAAACCGTACGGGGAAGAAACCAAATCGGTTCTTCTTATCTGAAAAGTCCTCCGACTGAATTGTCGTTCAAAAGAGGCCAGCCACTTTCTGATCTGCGACTGAAGGAAGGGTCTCCATGAATCGGTGATCAATCATGTGGGGCTCAGGTATGGCAAATCTACTTTTTTCTGTTTTCTGTTTAGATCAGGGACTAGATGTGTATTGGTTTTGTTAGACTGTATTTTTCTTACAAGTCAGGGACAAAAAAGATTACTGTCTTGTCATACATCAGGAGAAACAGAACAAGTAGGCAGTCATTCTGAAGAGACTATAGCAAAATCCGTGGTACCACGTTAAAAAATAAGAGAAGTTATGTAATGATAAAAGGGTAGAACAAAATGGGTAATAATTGCACAAAAAGACCCCAAGAGCCGCCGTTAACAGAAGACGCAAAATACATGCAGTCACAGCGCGCCGACAATATTAAATATTATTCAAAATGGGTTAATAAGTACAAATTGGATGGAAAATTAGAGAAATCCTCACTTGTAAAACTTGTCAAACAGCTCAAAACCGATTCCAAAGGTCGGGTAAAAAAGCAACGTTGGTTAGGAATTCCTCAGGCACACAGGTGGCTTGAGGAAGTAAACCGAAGGGAACAAAAGAATAATAATTCAAAAGCAATGTTTCTAGATAAGGAGGACAATAACTTAGTAATAGCATCAGCACCTCCACCTCCCTTACCAGAATATGAAGCAAGTGAACAGGTTAGTCCACCCCCATGATATCCTGTGGTCACTGAAGATAGAGGCATTATGAAAATAAAACCGTTTATTAGAGATCCCATCAAGACCAGGTCTCGTACAAAGGCAGGTAACTCAAATGAAGGCATCGAGTTATGGCAAATGATTAAAAATTCACGATCTATAAGTGAAGGAGAAGAAAGATGCCCACTTATAGAAGTACCAAACCCTCAGGCAGGTCAAGACAATCAGGACCCACCTATTTTAGTGTACAGACCTTGGACTCCGGAAGACATCCGGAAAGCCACTGAGGGAATTATCCATCCAAAGGTTAATTTTAGAAAATTCTCTGAAGATTTACAAGGAATGAGGCTGAGTTATAACTTGAACGGAGATGAGGTAGAAAAGGTGGTTAGACAAATTGTAGGGCTGGATTGGCATATGATTAGTGGGAACTGGAATCCCCGTGACGCTGCACAAAGACCCCTCCCACATAGCAGCGCAGAATTAGACACCAGAGTAAAAGGTCTAACAGACCGCATCTCTGAAAAATGGAAACCTAGGGCAGACTGGACTTGCATTAATCAATGCATCCGACAAGAAGGTGAAACTATTGATCGGTATTATGCCAGACTATTAGAGTGTTTTAATAACCACTGTGGAATGCAGGTTCCTGAAGATCAAACACAAGATTCCCCATATGAACAGCAGTTAAAGAATGCATTTTTAAAGGGCAGTATTGCACCTATAAGCAGTTTTATTACAAAACACATGGTAGATCATCGTACGAGCAGGTTACAATCATTACTTGAATATGCTAGGCATGCCGAAAGGCATTTTAATAGCAAAAAGAAAAAGAAAGCTCAAGTATTTTCTGTAGAAGATGGAGCAGAAGTTTACGTAGTACAGTCTGGGAAAAAGGGCAAGAAAAATGCACAGGGAAACAAACAATGTGATCAATGATCCAAGGACTTTGAAGGGCGAAAGAAAAGGGGAGAATGTTTTAAATGCGGTAAAAAGGGATACTTGGCAAATGATTGCAGGAAAAATAAGAAGGCAACAATGGAAGACAAGGAGGGTGAGGACTGACTATATGGTAGTCTGGAATCACTAGAAGGGGCTAGCGAAGAAGGAATAAATGAGAATGTGATATAGGGAGTAGAGGAAGTGCAGGAATTTAGTGACAATGAAGAAGATGAAATATTAGACCTAGCTTTATTGAGCTTGGAGCTCTATTTAGCAGACACAAAACCAGAAGTTACACTCTTGGTAGAAGGGAGGGAAGTCAAATTCTTGTGTGACTCAGGGACATCACGAACCCTGATACATCCCTCCAAACTACCAGAAAACACAAAGTCACCTGATTACATACTAGTTAAAGCAGCTAATGGACAGCTGTATTGGGAGCCTCTCTCCCGTAACATTGCAATAACTGATCCAGTTTCAGGACTGACACAAAAAAAGCAAAATTGTTGTTTCTGCAAAATGCTCAGTAAACCTCTTGGGCAGAGACCTTATGCAGCTATTTGGCATAGCAGTAGTCCCAACCATGCAGGGTATGGAAGCACAGTGACAAATTGGTACCTTTGCAGTGCAATTGGAGGGTGAAATGTTTTATTGGTACAGCCAGGACTTGGTTACGACTGGTCCAGGGACTGTAACCGAAGAGTTAATGAATGTAGCCGTCAGCAAGTTCCCCTCCCTTGACATTGGTAAGCAACAACTGTTGCATTGTACCCTGTATTATTGTAACACACCAGGACCTGATAAGGAATATAAGTAAGAATTGTTTAAGAATCATGCAAATAGATTGATATTGCGTAACCTGTACTGGGACACAGAAGGAAACAGTGTAGCCAGCTGTTCATTGCCCCAGGAATTCTTTGCACTTTATAAATCTAATCGATTACCACTTGTTAGTTTGACAAAAAACAGAAATATAGAATGGGCAGACCTAGGAGAAAAAGTTATGAAATGGGAGAAACAGACAGAACTAGAACTGTCAGAACAGGGAGTACAAATACAAAAGTTGAATTGGATAACTCAGACCAACCCAGCTGTGCACTTGCAGCCTAGCGAGGACAGCTGATTGACACTCCTATTAAAGAAGGAAGAAAATGCCTTACAAAATATACCAGAGATTCTCTGGTCGGCAGGGAAGTCAGATGGACCAGTTACTATCACGTCAAAGTCAACATTTAGACCACAGAAAAGACAGTATCCCTTAAGAAAAGATGCAGAGGCAGGAATAAAGCCTATTATAGCAGCCTTACTTAAAGGGGGAATACTGGTAGAATCTTCCGATTCACCATGTAACACACCCTTATTTCCAGTCAAAAAGGCAAATGGAGAATGGCGTATGGTCCAAGATTTACAAACTGTAAATGATGCAGTAATACCAAGAGCACCCACGGTGCCAGACCCACACACCCTGTTGAATGATTTAAAACCTCAACAGAAGTATTTTTCTGTGGTAGACATTAGCAATGCGTTCTTTTCTATACCAATACACCCTGACAGCCAGTATTGGTTTGCATTCACATTTCAGGGGAAAAGCTATACATATACGCGACTACCACAGGGATATTGTGAAAGCCCCATGATATTTTCACAAGAAATAGCAAGCAACTTGGCGGGATTCACCCTACCAAGAGGCAGTCAGATATTACTTTATGTTGATGACATCTTGCTGGCAGCCCCCACCCAGCAGGATTGTAGAGTGGACACCATAGCACTTTTACAATTTTTAGCCTCTGAAGGACATAAGGTAAATAAAAGTAAACTGCAGCTTTGGAGATAACAAGTTAAATACCTGGGGTATGCAATATCCAAAGAAGGCAGAACATTAGATGAGGACAGAAAGATAGCAATTTTGCAAGCACCAAAACCCACTACCAAGAAGGAAATGATGTCTTTCCTGGGTACAACTAATTTTTGCCGGAGCTGGATTCCAAACTATGCTTTGGAATCTGCACCTCTGACTGACTTTATATATAAGAAGCCTATGGCAGTGCAGGATTTGTTCCAATGGACACCAGAAGCAGAATCTGCTTTCTGCAAACTGAAGCAGTTAATAGCATCCTCATTAGTTCTGGGATTGCCAAACTATCATAAACATTTTTTCCAAATTGTAGATTGTAAGCAGGGTTACATGACATCAGTATTAACACAACAGCATGGAGATAAGCAACGCCCCATTGCTTACTATTCATCACAACTAGACCCAGTGGGATGATCTTTACCCCACTGTGTACAAGCAGTAGTGGCAGCTGCAATGGCAGTACAGGCTTCGGCCTCAGTAGTCTTATTCCACCCTCTCACTTTGAGAGTGCCTCATGCAGTCATGATTATTTTACTACAAGAAAAGGTGGCATATCTTTCCCCTGCTAGGCATCTTTCCTGTATGACTATATTGTTGAGCCAACCTCACATGACAATTGAATGATGTACGACTTTAAACCCTTCTACTCTGCTCCCGACCCCTGCAGATGTCACACCGCACCGCTGCCTGCAGATGATTGAGCAAAAGACACTACCTAGAAAAGATCTCACGGATGTCCCCTTGGATGATGCCGAGGTGACATACTACGTGGATGGCTCGTGCAAAAGGGGTCCTGCAGGACAGAACCTAGTAGGATATGCAGTAGTTTCTGATACTGAGATTATAGAAGCAAAACCTTTACCACACAACTTATCTGCACAGGCAGCAGAATTGATCGCCCTGACATGGGCATGTACCTTAGCAAAGGGTAAATATGTAAACATTTTTACTGACAGCCAGTATGCTTTTTCTACTGCACATGTTTTTGCGCAACAGTGGAAAAACCGGGGAATGATAACATCTACTGGCAAACCTATAAATCATGCACAGTTTATTTTAGATCTTTTAGAATCTATTCAGTTACCTCAGAAAATAGCCATTTGTAAATGCACAGCTCACACCAAGCAACAAGATAGGATTTCAAAAGGTAATGCGAGAGCTGATACAGCTGCAAAACAAGCAGCCACAGAAGTATTTCTTTTAAATGAGGAATTACAACCCTCTGAGATTTTAGATTTAGAAATGTTAAAAACAATGCAGACACTCACTACGCAAGCTGAAAAACAACGATGGGTAAAACGAGGAGCAATTCTCAAAAAGGGGCTGTACATCTCTAGAGAAGGGAAACCGATACTACCATCTAATTTGTTTAGATATGCAGCTTTGTTGAGCCATGGGCAGTGTCATGTCTCAACAGGGGGGATGGCACAGTTGGTGAACCAGGTGTTCACAACGTATGGATTTACAAACTACTCTAAAAAATTTTGTTTGACGTGTCAGATTTGTAAGAAACATCATGCACAGGGGGCGATAAAGCCCAAGCAAGGGAGTTTCCCTACACCACCATATCCATTTCACACTATCCGTATGGATTTCATAGAATTGAACAAATGTGAAAATAAGAAGTATTGTCTTGTCATTGTAGATATGTTTTCCAGATGGGTGGAAGCCTTTTCAACCAAAAATCCAGATACAGCTATGGTGGCAAAAGTACTTGTCAAAGAAATCATCCCTAGATTCGGCATTCCGGAAAGGATCTACAGTGACAATGGTACACACTTTGTAAACCAAACCATACAGCAGTTAAGTAAGCATTTTTGTATTTCTTTAAAAAATCATCGTGCATACCATCCACAATCTGCAGGGCTAGTTGAAAGGCATAATGGTATACTAAAAAACAAATTGAAAAATGATAGCTGAGACAGGGAAAAACTGGTTATATTGTTTGCCCCTGGCACTGTTGAGCATGAGAACTGTCCCTACAGCAAAAGGATTGACTCCTTTTGAAAAGTTATTTGGAAGGGCTTACTATACACCCCAGAGGAAACTTCTCATGTCATCAGACCAGGAAGCTGATTTTACACTAGCTGAATATATGAAGAAAGTAATGAATTCTAAACATCTGTTGCAGTCAAATTCTGTTTCAGATAGAAAGCAAACCAAGACATCAGAAGTGGCAGTGACACCCGGGGACTGGGTGTGGATAAAAGTTGTCAAGAAGAAGAATTGGTCATCACCAAGGTGGGAAGGTCCCTACCAGGTGCTTCTTTTGACACCCACTGCAGTCAAGATAGCAGAGCGAGCTTCGTGGATCCACCTGATGCACTGCAAACTTGTTAAGAACTTTGAACTGGACAAAAATCTTACCTCTCCATCGGGGCCCTCAGCACAAAGACGGGCTATAAAGGGGGGTCAGATCAATAGGACTAATCCGTCTCAAATACAGTGAAGAAACCGTCGGTGCTGAAGGTCCTATTAGGGCAGAGAGTAAGAACACATGTCTGAAATAAAGATGACAGAATCCAGTAAGATCTGAATGTACCTATTCGGAAGAGTCAGAGAAAACAGGAATGCAGAACAACTGTTTCCTCGGAAGTATTGCATAACCATCCTGTTCACTGTACTAGTGACAATAATCTTTTTGTTGTGGCCATTCCTTTTCACAGCCACACAAACTGAACTGAACAAGCGTGCAGAGTTGTACGCAGACTAGCACCCAAACTTCAACACTTATCAGGCAATCAAATATGTGTATGCTGAGACCTTCAATGTTTTGAATTGCTGGATTTGCACAGCTTTGCCAACAGCATACAGGGGTTATTGTTAACTTCAGTCCCCCTAGGAGCCAACAAGACCTGGGAAAACTTAATTTATGATACATCAGATGTCACATCACAAGATAAAGTAGCATTGCACTTGTCTGTTCGACAGAAGGGGACTGTGTGTTTTTTACAAAAATGATACAGTTCAGGTGGGTTGGAGCAATTGCAATGTGACTGTTCCTTATAGATGCTACAATAAGACTGATAACACAGGATCCTATTGCAACACGAGCTATGATTTGTTTGTTGAACTGAGGCATAGGACAACTGATGAAGTAAAACATAATGCTGACCTTTATGAACAACTGTCTATGATAGACAAAAAAATGTTTCATCCAGAGCCAGGACATAGTAAAGTTACTACTAAAGTAGAGGACTGTTATTTTGTATGTGGTAGGAAAGCATACAAGTGGTTACCTGAGAATTGGTCTGGCAGTTGTTATTTGGGGTACTTGGTTCCGGCCATACGACGCACAGCAGTTTTACCTCAAGGGAAAATTCTGAATGTTCGACGAGAGATCAAGAAGCCTGTCAATCCAGTAGGGCAAATCAATGTGGGCTGGAAAAACCATCATGCTGTGGGCTTAGGGAAAAATGGACTGTCACATATGGACTTGGGTGATACCATCATCTCATGGGCAGGTGTACTGCCAGCATATGGAGCAACAAAATCAATCTGGGAACTGAGAAAATTGTCTAAACGTCTCAAAATAATGAGCAATGCAACCTTTTCTGCCCTAGAATTGGTGAATGATGAACTGACTGCCATGAGAACAGTAGTGCTTCAAAACCGCATGGCTCCCGACTTCACCCTAGCAGCAAGAGGAGGTACGCGCACTTTAATCCAGGAGGAGTGTTGTTTGTATATTCCTGACCACAAACATGAGATAGACAATCATCTTGAGGCAATTCAACAGGTGTCAGCCTTGACCAAACCAGGACCAAATCCATTGACGGACTTTTTCCAGAGATTGTTTGGGGGTGGGGCAGTATCCTGATGAACATCCTGATTGCCATCTGTGTAGGAATGATCCTACTGGTGGTATGTGTGTGCTGCTGCATCCCCTGCATGAAAAGACTGATTAAAGACTTTATAGACATGTCAGTTTCAGAAACCTTATACCAAGGTGCTGAACTTGAAGAATTGTTAAAAATCTGAAAATGCTTTCATAAGTTTAAACTGAATGACTCCCTTAACTGCAAATCCTGAGTAGGAAGAGGTTAGGGGAAGAAAAAATGTTTATGCTTTTCTTGAAAGTAGAATAAAAGTATTAAAAGGGGGAAATGTTAGAAGAATATGTAATAGTAATATGCATGCTTAGTGCATTTAGTGCATTCGAGATTTAAAAGGGTTAATACATTTATTCTGTTCACACTGCATGAATCTGCACAGCCATTAGAAACTTAACAAGAAGCGTTCTATTTTCTGCTAATGTCAGCAAATAACAAAAGAAGTAATTCATTTCTGCTAATGTCATGAAAATTAACAAAGGGATATTGATTTCTGCTTATGCCATGAGAAAACATGCAGCTGTTGGCAGCTATTGATAAAGAAAACAATAGATGCTTGAAAGTTTAAACCGTAGTCAGCATTGCTTGTGCTAAAGATAGAAATGTACCTTGAATCTAGGTAAAATGTAACACATGTATTAGAACAGTACAATAGAAGAATTGAAATGCTGAAATAGACTGACATAAATCCAAGGCCAGGTTGTTTTGCTCAAAATGTTTTGCAGAATGACAGATATTTTAACTTGGTCAGCAATAAGTCTAACAATATTTTTTGTAGAACATACAGAAAGCTGTGTCTAACTACGTCAGCAATAGAATGTAACATTTTCTTTGTGACAGAAAGAGAACTGTATAAGTATGACCTACTAGTCGTTAATCATTTAGACAAACCTTGTGCATACATGCTTTTTCTCCTTGCTGCAAGTAATAAAGGGTGCCTTGCTTGAACCTAACGTGAATTGGTCTTTGAAGTTTTTTCCTTTGACAATCTCTATCCCTGATTCTGTTAGAATCATTTTTGACTCTTCTCTTCTGCTGTATTTCTGCTTTGACCAGCTTCTTGCTGTTCTTACCGTATCTTTTTTTAAGTACTCACCTCATATTTCCTCTACTGTCCATGTTCTTTCCTCCATTTCTGTCATCTGCTATGCCCAGGATCTTGTCTGCCTCACTTATCTAGTAGACATCACTGTGTGCCTTTGTTTATTTCCCCTTTAGTTCTTTTTCCTACAGGTTTGTCTGTCACATGCCATTTGAGACCCTTGTAATTCTACTACCTTTCTGACCCTTTACAAGTTTGTCTACCAGTCCATTTCTTGTAGATTATTTGAATTAATTTCTTTGTGTCTCTTGCTCCGGTTTCCACTGTGCACAATCTCTGTAACAAAACCTTATGCTTCACCATCTGTGAAGTTTGTGTCTGTATCTCTTTTGTATTACAGTTAAGGTAGCAGGGTAGTTAATCCATGCATAATTTCCTGGCCTTTCGGTGGTCTCAACATGTCAGCCATCCCTTTTCTTACTTTATTTAGTGAATAAGAATATTCTTCCCCCAGTTTTAGGAACACATCCTTAATGGGTACCGGTTTAAGTGTTCTGGTTTGTCTCATAACTTCTTTTTTAAGTTTATAGCTGTGCAGCCATGATAATATGTGTCTCAGTTGTCCTACTGTTATACCTCCACTCTTATTTCAGTAGATTCTTTTTTTTTTTTTTTTGGAATCTGGGTAAGTGAAATCTTGTTTCCAGCAATTCCAGCATTATTCTTTCCAGTTCTGTATCCTGGCAATGCTCTGACACTCATTTTTATCTTTATGTTTTTTTCCTCTGGATTTGCTTTCCAGGTCCTTCAGACATTCTATTTTTTTCTCTTTCTTTCAGCCTTATATTGTGATCTGATGCCTATGATATCAGGGCTTCTCCATCCTCTTTCACCTCTTGGATTATTTTTTTCAGTTTATTAAATTTTTTAATTGATTGCCTGTTATTTCTCTCATTAGGCCTACTCATCAATTACTACCATTATTTGATTTCCTATTATTTCCCTCATTAGGCCTACATCATCAGTGACTGGCATTATTTGATTGCCTATTATTTCCCTCATTAGACCTATATCATCAGTGACTGCCATTATTTGATTGCCTATTATTTCCCTCATTAGGCCTACATCATCAGTGACTGCCATTATTTGATTGCCTATTATTTCCCTCATTAGGCCTACATCATCAGTGACTGCCATTATTTGATTGCCTATTATTTCCCTCATTAGGCCTACATCATCAGTGACTGCCATTATTTGATTGCCTATTATTTCCCTCATTAGGCCTACATCATCAGTGACTGCCATTATTTGATTGCCTATTATTTCCCTCATTAGGCCTACATCATCAGTGACTGCCATTAGCTTTTGGAACAGTATACAAAGCTGTTCTTACTCTGGATCTGCATTAAACACTGCCAGCTGTTGCTCCCTTTTCTCATTGTCTTCCATCTTATGATTTTTCTTGACTTTTTTTTTCACCTGAAACTGGTTATTTGCTTTCTTCCTGACCCTGTGTCCAAAGCTGTGACCCTAAGCAGCTATCTTGCTTAGGCTCTCTGGCGCCATCTCCAGTTAAACCTTTTTCCCCTTACATCTTCCATGTCTCTTTAAACTAGAGAAAATCTTTTTTTTAAACACCTTTATTGAATTATCACTTGTGATACACACAAATTTACATTTATATAAAACTAATCAAACTGTATTAACAAGTTCACATTTACAAACATTATACTTCACATATATTGCTTTATATCATATAAACTAAGCAACATTCCATAAATTATTAAATGCCTGCCCTTATTTCTTTTTTTAAAAAAGAAACATCTTTATTAAACCATCACTTACAACACAATCATACATTTATATAAATGAAAACAAACCACAGCGATACACTCCCAGATGCAAACATTATACATCACTTATAATCTACCCAATCATTTTCATTCAGACATTACATGGCTCATTTAAGTCCTACCTTCTTTTAAATCTCATTTCTCCCCTGTATGTATTATTCCAACAATTTCCATTTTTCCTATGTAGTTTGCTCCTACCCTTTTCTAAAGATTTCACTTCCAGTTGTTTTATCTCTGTTACTATATTAACTACTTCTAGTATAGTTGGTTTAGATTTTGATTACTATTTTTTAGTATTTGCTTTTTGGCAGCCACCGCAGTTAAACACAGCAAGGCCTTACCATGTCTAGGCAATTCTGATTCTGTATCATAGCTCAGAAGAATCATCTCCCTCGTCACACCAATCTGCCCACCCAGCATCTCCGACAGTGCATCCCGCAGGGAATACTTATGTTCCTAATTAAATCTTTCTTCCCCATCACACTTCCAACATTTGCTGTCTACCTAAGGAAAAATTCTCTGGTTTCTACTTGGATTATAAAAATATCTATGTACACATTTCCAAGTACAAATTATAAATCTTCTAGATTTTGTTGCATATTTGGGAGACATACATATATCGTCCCATTGTTTCTTTGTGAACTGCTTATCCAGTCTCTCTCCCCAATCCTTTCTAACCTTCTCTAATTGATTCTTATAGCTGTCCTGCAATATTTGATATAATTATTCCTTTCTTAACGGCAGCTTCTGTTTGAGATCCTACAAAAAGCTCTACCAGTGCTGGTCTTTCATTTAGAACCCCCTATTTCTTTCTCTTTGCTTATACTCTGATATCAGTCTTTGATAGGGAAGTCAGTCTTTAACCTGCAGTCCAAATAAATTCTTGGCATCTTCCCATTCTGTCATCTTTCCCTCTCTAGGCATTTGATCCCAATACCTTGGTTCCTTTGCCAGTTTTCTCCAATAAATTCCCCCTCTTGCCTATTCTCTATATCCCTAATTACAGTAATCTCTATAGTCAGAATCTCCTTTCTCCATTCATGTGTTGGCTCAGTTCCTATGATACTTTCTGCTACTTTATGGATATAACATTCTGTATAATTATTGTTGTTCTCCTTAAAGGCCTACATCTAAAATCCCAGTCTCTCCTTGTTTCTTGAGCTTCCCCCCTGTTTCATCATCACTCCTTTCCACTTTGAATTATAATTTTCTGCTTGTGCTATGTATAGGAGCCTTAACTGTGTAACTCTGAAATAGCTCTTCAAATTGGGTAATACCAGTCTGCCTTGTTCTATTGGAAGAATCAGCATATCCCACTTGACTCATGCAGTCTTCCCTTCCCAGATAAAGTCCTTCAGCTTTTTATTAATTGCTATCCACAACTTCTCCTCTGGTTGATAAAAATATGCATGACCTGTGTATTAGACAAAGGGGACTAAAAACATTTTAACTGCTTGTATCTTACTATCCATACCCATATAACAACGCTTCCATTTTCTCAGTTTTTGTATTATCTTTTGTTTAGTATCTTGCCGCATGTCCTTAGCTGCCGCAACAGAATAATGTCTAATTCATACTCCTATATACTTCATTTTATCATGTCCCCATAAATATGGATATTGCTGAACCAATTCATATGTGGGCACATAATTTACTGCTATCGCCTTTGTTTTCACTTCATTAATTTTGTATCCCAAAATGATTTGAAACTGTCTGAAAATGTTCCACGACACTGTAATGTCTCTTTCTGGCTTTGTCAGGTATAACATAATATCATCTGCAAATAGAGACAGCTTTTTTGACTATCATACCATTTATATTCTTGAATTTCCGAGTCCCTTATTTTCTTTGCCAGTGGTTCTAAATATAATGCGAATAACAAAGAGGAAAGAGGACACCTCTGCCTAGTTCCTATGCTCAAGCAGAAATTATCAAAGAGGCACCTACCCACTTTAATTTTTGCCTCTTATCCCTCATACATCCTCCTAATCAACTTTATAATTTTATCATGGAATGCAAATGCCTCCATTGCCCTGCTCATAAACTCCCAGTTTACTCTTTCAAATGTTTTCTCTGCATCAAGACCCACCAACAACAGTGGTATTTTCTTACATTCGGCTTCCCTGTGGACCATCAGTGTTCTGTTAATATTGTCAAATGTTTGCTTCCCCTCCACTAAACCACATTGATCCATATCTATCAATTTTGGCAATGTTTTTGTCATTCTTTTAGCCATTATAGACCTAGACATTTTATAATCTTGGTTTAGTACTGAAATTGGCCTGTATTAAGCTGGATCGGATGCATTGTTAGCCCTTTTAGGTATTACAGCTACCACTGCTTTCTTCCAGGATGTTGGTACTTCTCCTCCTCTTAAAATACTGTTAAACAAAACCTTCCAGATCTTTATCAGGTTTTCCCTACTAGCTTCCAGACTTCCACATAAATACCATATATTCCTGGGGACTTTCCTTTCGACTGGTTATACATCACCGTTTTTATCTCATTTCCTCCTATCCTGTTAGTAATTGATCCGCATCTGCCTCTAACCTTGGCATATTTAATTCTTCCATAAACATTTCCATTGTACCTTTTCCTGATTTCCACATTTCTCTGCTTTATATAGACTTTCATAGAATTTCCAAAATATTTCTAGTACCTCTACAAGATTCCTTGTTACCTTCCTTGTTATAGGCTTCCTAAGCTTGGTGACAGCCCTTTCTACTTTCTGTTGCCTGAGTCATTGTGATAAAATTGTTTTGTGCTCTAGAGTAATTATCAAAAAACAGTTGCTTAAGAGCAATCTTTCTAAACTCATGCATATTATCAAGGTAAACCCTTTTTTTCTGTTTATCATTCTGCTGTTACTCCTCTTGTTCTGTGAGATCCGCCCTATTCTGCAATACTTTAACATCTGTCAGTTCCTCTAAATATTTCTTGTTACTTCTTAGCCACATCTCCTTTTCTTTTATTCCCACCCTATTTTTAAACCCCACTTTAATTTTATCACACTTCAAAGCTATATTTTCAGAAGAAATTTCTATCTTCTCTAATAGCTTCTGGATAATTTCCATTACCTATTTTTTAAATTACTTTCTTATCAACACGTAGGTGGGAAAGCATCAGTGTCTCATTTTTATTTCATTACCCTGTCTTTTTATTTTAGTTATTATTGGCACGATCTGAAATAGTTATTGAATGCATATCAAGACGTTCAATTAAATGCACATGTTCCTGTGAAATGTAGCTCAGTTTTTGTATCTTGGGGAATAATATGTAAATTCAGTCCAAACTCCTACTATTGAATTCACATCTTCCATGCCAAATATTTTCATAAATTTTGTCAAAAGTCAACCCTCCTTTGTTATACTTTCCCTTCTGCCCCCCAACACATCTTCACTGTTGCATATCAAATTCCAGTCCCCACCTATAAGTAATATTCCTTGATGCAAGCTGATTATTTCTCACAGAATTTTCTTAAGCTCCATTATAGCAGATTTAGATGGAATATAAATACATGCCAATGTAATCTTCTTCCCTTGCTAGTAGCCCTATAGTACTCCATATCTACCATTATTATCATTTTTATCCTATTCTATCACAATTGGAACTCCTCTTGCAATTAGTATGAGTACTCCTCTTTTTTTCCTTTGTCCTAAGTATTCCACTGAATAACCCTTCTGAAAACCTTTCCTTATCAAATTCACGTTCAGTTCTTGCCAAACGTATCTCCTGTAGCATAACTATTTGCACTCTACATTTTTTAATATAGTTCACTGCACTTTCTTATCTGTGACACCATTGACATTTAAAGACATTATAGAAAGCATCATTGTATTAATATCTAACAGCTTTTTTTGTTAAATGACTAGCTCCAGCTTTTCCGTGGTAGTGGTGCTGTAGTAGCGTTGTCTCCTCACAGCCAGACGTTGTCCCGTTCGATTCTCAGCTAGAGCATCTTCTGTGTGGAGGCATACATGAATGGGAGTGCCTTCATTGAAGGTTGTGCATCAGGGCTGGTAACTTAGCATGTAAAAATCCTCTACCAAACATTAGCGGACCTTAGTTCCGCTGTGGCGACCCCTAACCGGGATAAGCCGAAAGACACAACAACAACTAGCTCCAGCTTTTGTGTTACAAGCAGGTTGAACTTTTATACAGTTGTTTCTTGTCATACCAATTTGAGCCTATGTCACATCTTATAAAACATTTTGTTTTATTGAAAGCCCTCAAAAAAACTCAATACCCCCTAAAACCTATTAATTTAATACTAACACACAAAACTATGTACATCTTAAAATACTGATGTTTTACCCTCCTAATAGGAACAAATGTCCCAATCTGATAGCCACACTCATAAACTTGAGTTAACCTAATAGAAAGGTTATCCATGCTAAGAAGCATGGTACAGCCAGTGCTTCAAATAAGTGCTGTCTGGTTTTGTCATATCTTTATAGCTCTACCAAATGGGAAAACACTTGAATGTTTTCAGAGAACATTATCTCCTAGTCAATTTCTCTTTTTCTTCCCTAGCCAGTTTCTCTTTATCAGAGTGTAGCTAATATATCTTTATCAGATTTTCTCTATGGAGACATGAGAACCAGATACATAATTGCTGCTAAGCATTTATTGCTACTAAGCATAGATTTATTTGCTAGAAAAAAAGCCTTATAATATTCAATATTATTTTTCATTTACTTGCTTTGTCTTAAAACTTGTTACTAGATCAAGTTAAGGGCATTAATCCAGTCATTCCTCCATGGAAGGAATGAAAAAAAAACGCATTCATTTTCTCTTTTGCCATGCTCTTGTAACTAGACTTTTTTTTTACATTGCAGTGCCTACATTTCAAAACAAAACAAGGAAAAAAACAGGAACACCTGTTTACAATAGTATCCCCATTACACTTAAAACAACTGAGAAAACTTTATAGCATGCGAAGAACATTTTTATTAAATTATTGCTTTGTAATTTCACATTTCTCAATTTCCAAGTTACTGATTTTATCCTTGTTCATCTCCATATACCAAATACCATCTCTGTTCATTTCCAACATACTCTTGATTCTTCTAGTCACCTTTCATGCTCCCTTCCTTCTCTCCAGCATTTTCCATTGAAACATTGTCTGTCTGTGGTCTTTATAACCAGACAGTGGCATGTAAAAGTATTGCCAGTCAGGTGGGCTGGGACTGGGCTGGTTGAGCATGGATTTTAGATGCACAGATTAGTAGGAATCTTCTCTGCACATTTATGGATATAAAGTGCAGTGGCTCTTAATATTTATGAAAACATAAAGTGGTGCCTGCTAACACTGATGAGGAGATCACTGCAGAAACTCAAACACTCAAGTTCCATAAATGGACTTATGTTAAAAGAGAAATGATAATACCCTAGTTATCAGAACTTAAACATATGGCAGACCCATGGAAAATTGCTCTTTTAAAACTCCTTCTCAGTCATCCTCAGGTCAGAAATGCCTCCCACATCCACCCTATCTCCATCTTCCCTACACTTGAAACCATATTTGAAAAAACTAATCTACAACCAACTATCCACTTGCATTCAACAATACCACCTTCTCACTCTTAAACAGTATGGATTGTGGGCTAGCTGGAACACGGTGACAGCACTGTGGTCACTTGCAAATGAGATCCTTCTCAACGTGGATAAAGGAAGTCTTTCAGGAGCTCCCTTCATTGACCTTACCAAAGCTTTTGATATTATTGACCACTTGCTGTTCTTTCACTCCCTCTAAGAAAACTATCACCTGGTTTAACATTTCTTAACAAATGGGTATTTCAGAGTCAAAATAGGTTCACCTCTATCACTTTCAGCAGCACTTAACAGTGGAGCGCTCTAGTGGTCCATTCTTGCTCCACTTTTGTTTTCAGTCTTTATTTAATAAATTATCCTCCTATCTCCATAACCTTCCTATCGTCCTTATAGAGGTGATATGCTTATCCTTCACTTCACTTCCTTGCATTCAAACCTATCTCCATTCTGACTGTACTCCCTTCATCCTTGGTTAAACAACCATAAGCTACTCATAAAAGCCTCCAAAATAAAAAAGTATGTTTTTTGGAACTTCATAAAAGCTGAAAAAACTCCTAAAAATAGAAACATCACAGATCTCAATGGTTCACCAACGGAAATACTCATGTCCTTTAAATACTTAGGTTTATGGCTAGAACAGTCACTTCACTTCCAAAGCTATATAGAAAACACAAGGAAAACGATCATTTATCTTTTATTCTGGTCTTGGAAAATTTCTCACTTTCTCTGCAGACAGCCTCTAAATAAAACGTATTAACTTTACAGTCCATTGAAAACAAAATCTGCCAATTCATTTCCAATTCTCCCCATCAGAAACACCACTGTACCGTCCTCTCCAAAGGCAAGTTGCTACCAGTCTCCTATAGAATTGAGCTACTCCTACGGTCTCTTCCTTTCAAACTACTTCCACCAGGTGCTTTCCTACCTCCTACAGCCAAACTCATAAAAACACCGCTCTTACAAACTCTGAAACCTCTCCTAATTAACTCCCTCACTCCAAACACCCCAAATCCAACTGTACTAACACTTCCTTCGCTATTCTTGCACCCAAACTCTAGCAATCACTCCCGTACTTCCTCACCTAAAAACAAAAAACAAAAAAAAAAAAAAAAAAAACTGTCTCATTTTTCCCTATTTTCAGAGCACAGCTTAAAAGACACCTCCATCAAAACTCTGACTGCAAGTGCTTTTCCACTGGACACATCACCCAACTCCCTCCTGACCTGCATCACTTCTACTTTGACCCTCTAATATTTACTACTAAAATTAATCCATATTTCTGCTCTGCTAATAATGTTTGCATATTATTTTAATTGTCTGTGGGATTCTCTGTTTTCTGTGATTACACCATGTTTGTGAATTTGTTCCATTTATTGTTTGAATTTCTTCACCTAGGCTGTGCCTGCAAGTTGTCTGTTGTGATTAATGTGCTACCATAGTAAACAAAATAACTGACTAAATAAATAAATATAAATGAACACATTTTGGCTATACACCTTAACATATTAGCAGTAAATACATTATTTTTATTTATTTTATTTGAATTTGTGTACCGGCTTGTTCTAGCTGTGACAGAAAAGGCCTTTTTTCATCAGAGACCTGAGGGGAAAAAGCTCCAGTAGCACATAGGTGAGGGTACAGAAGCATTGTTTAAAGGACATCACACAGCAAAATGTCAACAGAAATATATCTTGATTTATTACAAAGAATACAGAATATACATCATGACTGTTTACAAAACATTAAGAATATAAGAAGCAGAAGGCAATGGGAAAAATCCTAGACCTAGTCATTACCAACATAAGTGACCGGTGTTCCACACCTGAAGTCAACTCCTTGTTGGTCCGATCCGACCATAAGCTAATCACCCTTGATATCCACATCCTGCCCCCACCCCCCATTAAGGAAACCACAGTAAAAAAATGTCTCCAAAGCCAACTTCATGCTTCTTAAGACAGAAGTGGTAAACTTCATGACACCCATGCAGATGGACAATACAGTTACAACTGCTGAATCCTCACAAATGCACTCTATAAGCACTTAGACGAGTGCATGGATCATGCTATCCCAAACAGAACCAAGACGCTATCCTCCAAAAAAAGGAAGCCAATCTGGTGGCCCCCTGCCATTAACAAACTGTACAACAGAAGGAAGAAACTGTTGCAAAAGAGAGTAAAATCCCATGAGTGGAGGAGCTCCCTGGTCAGCCTCAGTAAGAAGCTGAGATCCCTTATAAGATCCTCTAAAGCTAGCTATGAAAACAAAATCACCACTAATTCCAAGGACAACCACAAAGCATTCTATAGCTATGTCAAGAATCTCGATGGCAACACCCAGATCTGCTCTGAGTTACAGCACAAAGGCAAATAAATTACAGAACCAACTGATATTGCCAACATCTTGGCAGATAGGTTCAGTGCTAACTTTACTCCCCTCTCACCCCCTAAAGGGCCCATATCTATACAGGAAGAATGCAGAGTCCCTGTAATCACAACTACGCAGGTAAAAGCTGCACTCTCTAAAGCCAAAAACACAGCATCCATGGGACCGGACAACATCCCAGACTGCGTTTTACATGAACTTCAGAGCGAACTGGCTCCCCACTTAAGCACCATGTTCAATAATAGCCTTAGACTTTGTGCCCACTGAATGGCGTACAGCAACAGCTATCCCACTCCACAAAGGGGGAGCCACCACTGATCCCGGGAACTATCAACCTAAGAGCCTGACGAGCCTGGTCTGCAAGGCCATGGAACGTATCATCATGGAACTTATAAACAAAGACATTGGTAACCTCCAAACTCTGGATCCCACCCAGTTCAGGTTTGTGAAAGGCAGATCATGCCTCCTGAACCTGATTGACTTCTTTGAGGTAGTCACCAAAGCCGTAGATGAGGGTAAGGTGGTTCACACAGCCTATCTTGACCTCGCCAAGGCTTTCAACACCATCCCCCATTCTGGAATTATAGCTAAACTCACTAAACTAGGTATAAATCCCTACATCACAAGATGGGTTGCCAACTGGGTCTAACAGAACCCACACTGTAAAAGTTGCAGACTCCAAATCTGACCTCTAAGCAGTGACAAGTGGAGTACCACAGGGTTCCATCCTGGGACGTCTCCTGTTTGGTATCTGCTTCTCTGAAGTACAGGCTAACACAGAAGGCCTCTGGCTAACGAAGTTCGCAGATGACTGCAAACTAGGAGCCATAGTCAAGTCCCCAAATGATGTGGACATCCTACAGAAGGGCCTCGCTGAGACAGATGCCTGGTGTCAGAGCCATGGCCTCAAGCTCAATGCCAAAAAGTGCAGTGTCATCCCCTTTGGTAAAATCTCTGTACCCATGAACTACCACATAGGCAGCAATCTACTTAACACCGAATGCATGATAAAAGACCTTGGGACCCAGGTGGACAGTCGTCTCTCCTTTGATAGTCACATCGCCACAGTAGTCAGGAAGTCCTTCTACGTGGCACGCCTCATCATAATAGGGTTCTCATCCAGGAAAAAAGAGGTCATTGTTCCCCTCTACTCGACACTCATTAGACCCATTATAGAGTACCATGCCCCTTTTGGAATGTACCTCACAAGACATCTGCAGCAGCTGGAAAGGAAACAGAAGTACCTCACAAAGAGGATTACTGGCCTCAAACAAATGCCCTACACTGACCACCTTAAAAAACTCCAGCTTTACTCCATAGCATATTGCCTACTCTAAGGTGATCTCTGCTTAACATATAAAGCTATGTCAAACCAGAGCTGTTGGACATGATGCACCTAAAGAAATCCCAATCCCTCCAAGCTACATGCTCTAGGGACCTAAACCTTGTCACCACAATAAAAAGGACATGCTGGAGGGATAGATTCCTGTCCCAGAGACTTGCCATACTCTGGAACAGGCTACCCATCTATGTCAAGCAAAGTTCTTTATTAGCACTCTTCAAGAAAAATCTTGATGAGTGGATGGGAAATAGGAAATAGACCCCGGGGATCACTTCCGTGTCTCTGCTCGACAGTGGCACAGGAAAATAACTTTCTTGGGTGGCATAAGCCAGGGAACCTTGTTGGCTAGGCTTACGTAGGCCATTGGGCCGATAGCCTAGTACCTACCTATGAACCTATGAACCTATAAATAGTTAAAAATATACACTAGTATCTTGAACAGATTAAAACGTACAATTCTAAACGTGAAATAGGATAAAATAGTAGCAGGTAGAAAATTTAGTAGGCATGTATTTACAGTCTATGTTTTCTGCTTACAAACAGTATTAAAAACAAAAAAAAAACGACATAAATAAGTGATGGTATTGGCCAGCAGAAATGGGGATGTAGTTAGCAACAAGGTGCACTAGGTTAGCATGAATATATTATTAGAAGGCATGAAAGGTTCTCGAGAGAACCATCTGGAAATACAAAACTGATATAAGTATATTTTGTGCACTTGATGAGTGTTTCAGTGATTAAGAATTCTGTGCTGCATTTTATTTTTTTTTTTATTTTCTTGAATGTATCACTGTTTTTCAGCCTGCACTTGTTAAAGAAATTCCATCTAAAATTCCTTTTTCCTACTTCGCTTACTTTTCAGATAGCGAACAATTGCGTAACATGCTGCTTCTTACTGTACCTGAAATCTTTGCTGCAACTGGACTTAAATAGTCACGACCATAGGGAAGTGAAAACATGGGAGTATAATTTCCAGTATCAAAACACGCTGTCGTGAAAGTTAGTTTTTTTTCCCAGATAGTTGAGAGGACTGGACCACACGTAAGTCGCGTTCAAGCTTGAAGAAGTCCTCACCCTACCTCACTACCAGCACTAATATAACACTGAGGAAGCTTTTTTTAATCCCCTTAAAAAATTAATAGACCAGTAACATGCATTTTATGAACATTAGGAAGTTTGTTTGTTTGTGTCTTTCGGCTTTTCCCGGTTAGGGGTTGCCACAGCGGAACTCCGGTCCGCTAATGATTGGCAGTAGAGTTTTACGTGCTGGCTTGCCGGGCCTAACGCACAACCTTCAACGAAGGAACGCCCGTTCATGCATGTCGCCACACAGAAGGCGCTCTAACTGAGGATCAAATGGGCAACGTCTAACTGTGAAGCGACAACACTACCGCAGCACCACCACCGCAGTCTTATTCTATTATTATTTTCTAATTAGGGGTGTAGCAAGCAAATTGTATTTTGTACTCACAAGCTTTTAGTGCTACCCCTGGACACCTATCACTTAAAACTGGACACATCCCTTGAAATGCTCCCCCCCTCCCCCAAGCAATTAAAAATGCAAGTAAATTTTTCAGCCAATCAACCTAATGATCTTGTTTTAGGTTAGTAATATCGTATCTGTTGTTAAAACCCTTCAATTAGACAAAAAAGTAAGCCAATCTGGTGGTCCCCTGCCATAAACAAAAGAGGAAAATCCCAGGATGCAAAAAACTCCCTCACCAGCCACAGTAAGAAGCTGAGATCCCTCATAAAATCCTCAAAAGCTAGTTACGAAAATAAAATTGCCAAAGATTCCAAAGACAACCACAAGGCATTCTATAGCTATGTCAAGAATCTAAATGGCAATGCTCAGATCTGCTCTGAGCTACAACAGAATGGCATTAAATATACTGATCCCAAGGATATTGCCAGTATCCTGGCAGATCTATTTAGTGCCAACTTCACAGCCCTCTCATCCTCCTAAAGGGCCCATCTCAATACCAAAAGATTGCCAAATTCCAGTAATAATGCCCACACAGGTAAAAAACACACTCTCCAAAGCTAAGAATATAGCATCCATGGGACCAGATGACATCCCGGGCTGTGTACTACATGAACTACAAAATGAACTGTCACCTCACCTAAGTGTCATGTTTAATCATACCCTCACCTCAGGCTTCGTGCCCTCTGAGTGGCACACAGCTACAGTTATCCCACTCCACAAGGGGGGATCTACCTTGGATCCCAGGAACTACCGCCCCATCAGTCTGATGAGCCTGATCTGCAAGGCCATGGAATGTATTATCATGGAACTTATAAACAAAGACATTGACAACCTTCAAACACTGGACCCCACCCAGTTTGGGTTCATGAAAGGCTGATCTTGTCTCCTGAACCTGATTGACTTCTTCGAATCAATCACCAGAGCCGTGGACTAGGGTAAGGCGGTCCACACAGCCTATCTGGACCTTGCCAAGGCCCTTGACACCATCCCTCACTCTGGAATCATAGATAAACTTACTAATCTGGGTATTAATCCCTACGTTACTCAATGGGTTGCCAACTGGCTTACTGACAGAACCCACATTGTAAAAGTACCTGACACCAAATCCAGCTCCAGACAAATGACAAGTGGAGTACCTCAGGGTTCAGTCCTGGGACCGCTCTTGTTTGCCATCTACTTCTCTGAAGTACAGGCCAACACTAAGGGACTCTGGCTAACAAAGTTCACAGATGACTGCAAACTAGGAGCCATTATTGAATCTCCAAATGATGTGGATACTCTACAAAAGGGCCTTACAGAAACAGATGCTTGGTGCCAGAGCCATGGGCTCAAGCTCAATGTCAAGAAATGTATAGTTATCCCCTTTGGGAAAAAACATGTACCCGTGAATTACCACATAGGTGGCAGTACAGTAAACACCAAAATTGTGATAAGAGACCTAGGAACACAGGCGGACAGTGGTCTCACCTTCGATAACCACATTGCCACAACAGTCAGGAAATCCTTCTATGTGGCACACTTAATCACTAAGGGCTTTTCATCCAGAAAAAAGGAGGTCATTGTCCCGCTGTACTCATCCCTCATTAGACCCATTATAGAATACAACACCCAATTTGGTATGTATCTCTCAAGACATCTGCAACAATTGGAAAGGCCGCAGAAGTACCTCACTAAAAGAATCACAGGCCTAAAGCAGATACCCTATGCTGACTGCCTTAAAAAACTCCAGCTATACTCTGTTGCATATCGTCTACTCAGAGGCGATCTCTGCTTAACATACAAGGCCATGTCAAACCCAGAGCTGTGGGACATGCTACACTTAAAGAAATCCCAATCCCTCAGAGCCACACACTCCAGGGATTTAAACCTTGTCATCATAATGAACAAAACATGCTGGAGGGATAGGTTCCTGACCCAGAGACTCCCCAGACTCTGGAATAGATTGCCCATACATGTCAAGCAGAGCGCCTCTTTGGCCCTCTTCAAAGGAACTTTGATGATTGGATGGGAGAAAGGAAATTCACCCCGGGGATCACGTCAGTCTCCCTGCTAGACAGGCGTCCAGAGAAGTAAATAGTGTGGGAAGAAATAGCCAGGGAATTGTTATGGCTAGGCTTGCATAGGCCCTAGGGCCGATAGCCTAGTACCAACCTATGAACTATGAACCTATAATATGACCTGAAAAAGCTATGCTGATATGATGCTCAGAAAAAAATGTACTCAGTAGAGTACAAAGAGCATGCCGAGTTACATGCTTGACTAATAATGTCTGACATTACTGACTGTACGCCTCGGTTATTTTAGTTAGATACTTGACTAATAATGTCTTACATTACTGACTGTACGCCTCGGTTATTTTAGTTAGATACTTGACTAATAATGTCTGACATTACTGACTGTACGCCTCGGTTATTTTAGTTAGATACTTGACTAATAATGTCTGACATTGCTGACTGTACGCCTCGGTTATTTCTCAGAAAACCAAAAATTTCAGTTGGGACAAGGTGAAAGTAGGAGGCAAAATCACGAACTTTAAAAGTCACTAATACAACAGGCTTAGCAATCAACACGCATTTTCCAAACTAGGAAGTTGTAATATCTGACATTGAATAACTATAATTTTCAGTGGTTTACGAGAGAAAAATCCAACATTTTAGGAAGGACAAAGCAAAATCAAGGTTGCTATATAGAAACACGCATCAATAAAAATGTTTATATTAGCGTTTCAAGTGAAGGCTGGCTTAGATTTGCTACTGATTTTTTTAAACTTGCTTGCTGTTTTTTTCTTACATTACTTTTTATAAAGTATTGTTTGTGATAAGTTTTAACTTGTTACAGCAACAACAAGCAGCTGTCATGGTACACTAATGCCATAACATTCTAAGCAGTATGCTAACACACTACTACAGTCCAGTCTTCTCCATTATCACCCTGTTGTTTGCAGCATCCATCCACAACACCCTTTTCCCTATTTTGCACACGGGGTTGGGATGTCAGCTCAAAAGGGACAATAGTCTAGAACCAAAAGTCACATTGCCCTTGGAGTAGAAATCATTTTATTAAAAAAAAGAGAGAAAAAAAGACAAGTGAAGTATTTGGTCATCATCAGACTTCATAGTTCATGTAAAGGATATTGCTAGAAATGTATATATTTATTTAGTATTTAAATGTAATGCTGCTGCTCTCTTTACCTCAATTTAAAAATGTACTCAACCTTCAAACTGTTAGTCCCCTACACTTCGAAAAGGGACGCATCCCTTTCAGCTGTTGCAACTTTTAAACTATTAAATGTGTATCCCTGTTACGCTTAAACAGTAAGTTTAGACAATCTTAAACATTCTTTGCTCCTTGGTTCATAATTTTTCTGAGTAAAAAGTATGCAGTTGTTTGAGTTTGCTCTCCTTCACTAGGGTAGTCTCATTCTTACGCGTTCTCCCTCTGGTTTCAAACTTTCTTCCTCTCTTCTAGGATCTTGTGCTGCCTTTTCTGCCTTTCTAGCATTTTTCTTTTAAACATCAATAAAGATTTTAGTGGCCTCCTTTCCTCTGATCTTCTAGATTATACTTGCCTGCCTTCTGCATCCTGATCACTTATCTCTTCCATAGCTCCTTTTACATGTCCTTATTTGAACTTCTCCAGTTCCAAACCCACTGCCACAGCATCCACAAATTACTTAACTCCATGAAGGGAAAAATCTTTTTCGGGTGGCAGAAAAATCCTCATTGAAATGAAAGTAAAGTTTTTTACATTATTTAAAACATTGAGTGAATTTTCCTCTCCAGCTATGGTCAAGCTGCCTTGCACCCCACAAATAGATTGACAGTTATGCCCCAGATAGTCCTTGAGATAATTCACAGTTGGGCTTGTGCTGCCTCTGGAGTAAAGGCATAGTCTTCCAATGATTATTCTGGTATTTTCACAGCTTCCTCTGGTCAGGACCCAGAAAGAGTCTTCACCCTTTTACTCATAACTTGTTAAGTGATTCACATGAGCTTCTGCTCTTATAGGATTTACTACTGTAATATGTTGTCTATGTACACCACCATTTAATTTGTACCATTCTATATATATATATATATATATATACATGCACACACACACACACACACACACACACACACACGCGCACACACACACACACACACACACACACACACACACACACACACACACACACACGCACAGTCACACACACAGTCACATACACACATCATTTCTAACACATCAAAACATTGTGGGGGGTATTCAGAAAGACTTGCAACCTCACGGTGCCACACTGTCAAAAATATTATAACAAGGCACAGCCCAACGCTGCTTAAACTGTGTATTAGGACCAACATAGCAGTGATATTCCAAGGAAAGGGCTATACAATTCATTTGTACAATTGCATTACTGCCAGCAGTTATGCAAGAAATGACCTCACTACAGATGGTCACATGACCTGTGTGACAGGAGCAGTGAGATGGTATTGCGAGAGTATGGGCATTCACAAGTGCAGTGAAGCACTTCATAGCTGTACTGTGGACACTGTGAGCAGGTTAATGAGGACCAGCATAGCAAAGTGCCAACTGAGTTCTTTAGTTCATCATATAAATGGGGAGGACACCAGAACAGTGGAAAAACATAAATGGGATACTATGATACAGCGGATCACATACAAGTGTAACGTGAAAGAAAAATGACTGGCAGGGAAGAAGAAGGAATGAAGGAGTAGAGAAGGCAGGAGCAGCAGACAAACATATTGTATTCACATTTCATGGTATGGTATTCAGTAAATGGTAATGCTCAAGTTCTTCATTCATTTCTAAAAGTCAAACACTTAACTGAAAGTATGGGAAATGTAGAAAAATGTGTCTGACCAGCAGATCAAGTTACAGGGGAATCATATGGATGCCTAAAAGGAGGGAAAAGTGCAATCAAGAAGTCAGCTGACAGAACAAAGGGTTGAAGTTCAAACTGAAGGTGGTAGGAAAGTAACAATGACAGCTTGACATTAGGCCCTTGGTTGATAAAAAGAGATGTAACAGTTAAATGAAAAAACGGATAAGATGTACACTGAGGTATTAAAGATAAGTGATTCCCTAATAGAATACGCAAAGAAAAAAGGACCAATAAAGTAGAAATGGCACTTCACCCAGATGAAGTAGAGGTCCTCAACTTATCTGAAGGGGAAACTACGGTGAAGATACTTGAATTGAAAACAGCCAGAGAAGAGTTAGATAAACTTTGATAAATGGAAGATAGGGAAATGAGAAAAAAAACTGAGACTAATGAATATTCCCAAAGAATCAGAGGGTACAGACTACAGATCCTCTTCTCGTATATAATACTCTGATATCAATTGCTGGTAGGGAACACAGTGTCTGCCCTGCAGTCCAAACATCTTCTAGGCCTCATCCCATTTTATTACCTTTCCATCTTGTGTCTAGATCTAGCGATGTCATTGTCCACCTTTGTTTACCCCTTATTAGTCCAGTCATCGATTATAATGCCCCTTTTTTGCATGTATCTGTCCAGACACATGCACCAACTGGAACATCCACAGAGATACCTTACTGAAAGGATACAAGGCCAATACTGTAGTTCTTTGCTAGTTTTCTCCAGTAAATTCCAGCCCTCTCTTACCTATTCTCTGGACCCCTAACTGGTAGTCATCCCTATTCGCAAAATCGTATTTCAATATTGTCATGCTGGCTTAATTCTTAGAATACTTTCTGCCACTTTATAAATGTAATATTCTATATGACTGTTATTCTTAAAGATCTACAGCCAAATCTCACCTTCTCCTTATTTCTTGAATCCCACCCCCTGCTTCATCATCCTCCTTTTCCACTTTGAATTATGACCTTCCACTTGTGTTATGTATATGAACCTTAATTGTGTAGCAGCACAATTAGTTAATTAAGTTTTATTTATTTTACATTTGTTTACCGGGAAAGTCTGACTGGGTGGTTACCCATTTTCAACAAAGGCCCGGGAAGAAAAGCTCCACATACAACAACATTTGACAAAAAAGCTCAACATGCAACAACATTTGACATAGATATAGTACAAAATTTGTACAATGGTAAGTACAAAAAGAGTTTACATCAAATATGCAATATATATTAATTAGATCAACAGTGCACTGAAAACAACATAAAAACATGATATAATAAAAAAAAAAATAGGACACGCCCTGGTACTCAATATAGGGCTAACATTTTCAACTGTATGTTTTTATACATACAATGAGAGCAAACACATGCCAAAGAAGATAAGATAGGTAGGGGAAAGTACAGTAGAGCAGAGGGTTGATGGGTCATTATGCACTGAAAACACCACTTCTGTGGCTCTGCTCGACAGGGGCACAGGAAATCAACTTTCTTGGGTTGGCTGGCGTAAGCCAGGAAACTTTGTTGGTTAGGCTTACTTAGGCCCTTGGAACGATAGCCTAGTAACCCACCTATGAACCTATGAATCTGTTTTGCAAAGGTTTTGTGCATTGTGAACATTTCGCACGGTTAGTGAACTTATTTCCAAGGATTCTTGACATTGCAGGAACTCTTATTCCTGTTCTAAAGCATTTGTTACTGCACTTTTACATTACGAGGGGGTTTTTTTTGCACTCTGGTGAGGGAAGGGAGCTAAATTCAACTCATCCATGGTGAGAACTACTGGTCCATAGCTTTTGTGTTTTTACCTGATTTGCCTGAGGGTTTAACTTTAGAAAAGTCTTTCATCCTACTGGTATAAAAGCAAACACAGCTCCCTGTACTTGCATATAAACAATCTCTCCAGTTTAAATCCTCTGCAGAAAACTCTCTTCATAGTTTCCCATTGTTAGTATAGACCCTTTATAGAGCCCCCATTAGTATTAACAATGTTCAGAGCACCCATTTATATGACACCCCTCTATTTTCTCTCCCCACTGTGAAAACAGGATTTAACCTATCATTATGGTTAGTCAGTTTCCCTCCATTTCTCTTACCTGTCTGATTGACATGGGTATCCTTAGGCAGTGTAGCAACTCCCTCATGTACACTGACAACCCTCTACTCCTAAAATCACCCAAATATAATTTGTGAGAAATGCATTTACACTAAGAATCTGGAATCCTTGTTGTCTCGTGCACAGAACAGTAAAACTGAACAGGTTGTCAGCCCACATACTGCACCTCCTATGCAAACCATGCATACAACTCATAAACCATCATACATGGAGGTACTTACCAGAAGCCTACTATATATCAGAGACCTTCCAAACACAAACATGCTACACCAAATACAGCACCCAGTACACACAAAAAACACAAGCACCAGTGTCTCACCAAATAAGCCCCTAAGGCAAAGTACATCTAAACCAAGTTTTTTAATCATAGATGAATACATTGTGAGACACACAGATTTCCCACTCACCAGGCTGGCCAAGGAGAAGGTTATGGTCAGCTGTCTATCAGGTGCCAGGATCCATTCGATCACACATGCTCTCAAGTCTCTCAACAAGTACCATTATGACTCCATCATAGTTCATGTTGGTGTGAATGACTTGAGACATACCTCACTGGACTATATGAAGAGAGACATGATTAAGCTCTCTGCATATGTGTCCCAGGCAGGTATGTCCCTAACCATGAGCAGCATTCTACCTTCACCTAGGATGATAATAAACAAAAAATGATTGACTTCAACAATTGGCTTAGTTTTTGGTGTCATTCTAAGGGGATCCAGTTTCTGTCAGCCTGGGATGACATGGTTGGTAGACTACGCTGCTTTACCAGAGATGGTCTTCACCTGTCACATCTTGGCTTTCAGTTACTGGCTAAGGTACTTGCCTCTCCCATAGAACTGTTTTTAGGCAAGGTCTCAAGAACAAAAATTCCAAAGTGAAAATATCACTCAAAAATAAATTAAGGGTTATGCTACTAAACACTAGGAGCCTAAATCAGAAACTAAAGAAAATAGAGGGGTGTCATATAAATGGGTGCTCTGAACATTGTTAATACTAATGGGGGCTCTCTGGAAGCACTCCTCTCCCTGGAGGATGTTGACATCTGTACAGTCACAGAAACTTGGTTTAAGACTGCAGAGAGTACCTCAGCCTTGCAAGGCTACAATGCCTTCCACACTTTCAATTGGCAAAATGATCATGGGAGAACCAAAGGAGAAGAAGTATCTATCTTTATCAAAAATAAATAGACCTCTAGACTGGTTACACAGGAAAACTCCATGGAGTTACTCCATGTTCAGCTAACTGTGGGGAGGATCCCCCTTCAAGTCATCGTTGGCTATAGGCCTCCTTCAGTGAACCAAGATACCCATGCTGCTTATTTGAACCTACTTGAGTCAATCAAATTACAACCAAACACTCTAGTCATAGGTGATTTTAACTAACCCTCCATTGACTGAGAAACTTACATGAGTACCTGTATACTCGCACAAAGGTTCCTGGACTTGTTAAAGGTAATGCCCTGGAACAAATATTATGTAACCCTACAAGGGGCTCAAATATTCTCAACCTGGACCCCAGCAACATGGCTGACCATTGCACCACCACAAATATAAGACCCTCACTGGTTAAATCTAATCAGAAATCAATCACATTTGAAGTAGCTATAACACCTGAACCTCTCTTAGGTGAAATCAAGCTAAAAAAATTTCACCAAAACTAATTATACCCTCCTAAGGGATAGCATAAATAACTTCCAAGCCCCTGTTCCCTCCAATGGCATTGACAACTATACCAAGGTATACACAAATACCCTGTACAAACACTTATACAAATGTATTGACATAGCTGTTCCTGATTGGATCAAAACAAGATCCTCAAGAAAAAACAAGCCTCCCTGCTGGACATCTAGCATTAATAAGTTATTCAACAAGAGGAAGAAGTTACTGTCTAACAACAAAAAAGAGAGGTCCCAGCACTAGAAGGACACCATCCTGTACTTGAACAAACAAATAAGACAACTTGTAAAATCCTCTAAGGGCAACTTTGAAAAAAATTTAGCAACCATAGTTAAGGATAACCATAAGGCATTCTTTAGCTATGTCAGTAACCTAAAAGGTAGGATGCAGACGCATGCTGAACTAGCTGTGGATGGCATCACACACACGGTTCCTGTGAAATACCTAACCTATTAGCTGACAGGTTTGGCAAAAATTTCACGCCCCTGTCCAGTCCTAACATTCCACAAAGCATTCCCTCTACATCTCCCCCACCTTGCATCTCCAAAGAGCAAGTCATTAATGCTCTCCCCAAGGTCAAAAACACAGCCTCTATGGGACTGGATGGCATCCCAGGTTGCATTGTAAATGGTCTAAAACATAAGTTAGCAACTCCATTAGGTACTCTCTTCAACCACAGCCTGAGTACTGGTTTTGTCCCTGCTGAATGGAAAACAGCAACCATCCCCCTTCATAAAGGAGGTACAACAACAGACCCTGGGAACTACAGACCCATAAGCTTAACCAGCCTTATCTATAAGGCCATATAATGAATCATAATGGACCTTAAGAAATAAGGATCTAGGTGATCTCCAAACCGTTGGTCTGACACAGTTTGGTTTTGTCAAAGGTAGGTCATGTCTGTTAAACCTGGTGGACTTCTTTGAAAATATCACCACAGCCACAAATGAAGGCAAATCTGTGCATGCAGCCTACCTTGACGTAGCCAAGGCCTTTAACACAATCTCACATTCAGGCATCATTGATAAATGCTCCCAGTTGAATATCAAACCTTATGTTGTCAGGTGGGTTAGTAACAGGCTCACTGACGGATCACACTCAGTCAAAGTTTAAGACTTTACCACAACCAGCAGACCTGTCAGCAGTGGAGTTCCACAGGGGAAGTGCTGGTCACCCTATTGTTTGGAATATACTTCTCAGATGTTCAGGCCAAAACAGAGAGGCTGTGACTGGCTGTTTGCTGACTACTGCAAATTAGGTGCAATCACTGAATCCCCAAACAATGTCAATATAGTTTAAGAGGGACTTACACAAACCAGTGACTGCTGCCAAAGCCATGGACTCAAACTCAGTGCTAAAACTGCATTATCATCCCGTTCAGTAAAGGCAATATCCCTGCAGACTATCATATAAATAATACCCTAAGTAACAACTCAGTAGTGAGAGACTTGGGAACACAAGTTGACTGTAGCCTAAACTTTGACAACTCTGTGTCTACTGTGGTAAGGAAGGCATTCTAAGTTGCACACCTCATTAGCAAAAGCATTACCTCAAGAGCAAAAGAGGTTATAACTCCTCTGTACTCAACCCTCATCAGGCCAATAACTGAATACAATGCTTCCTTTGGTATGTACCTTATCTGGCCAGTGTTTGCCAAATACGATCTCAAGTTTAGGCAAGATCCTTTATATTGGGTTTCTCAAGTATTTTGTTGGGTAAAAAAGGCTAGGCATATACAGAACTTTGGGTTAACAGCCTAATAACTATCTATGAACCTATGAGAAGGGGAAGAGGAAAGAGAAGAGAATGGAGAATTATGAAGGTTAAGGAAGTGCAGGGAGAATTACATCAGTGCATAGAAAACATTCATGAGTTTTGAAGCAGAGGATCATGGGAGGAATAACAAACAACACAGTATATAATAAAACGAAGAATAGATTAGACAGGGTATGCTATTTAAGAGGGTGAAGTGTAAGACAGAGATGAAAAATGCATTTAAGGAAAAATTGAGGAGGTGGCTAGAAGAAAAAAATACAAGGAAACTGGAATTAGTAGATAGGCCGAGGTTAGAGAGGAAATGAAATATAGTATGTAAGATAGATTGGAAAAGCTATATAAAGTTTGTTGGAGATAGGAGATGTTGGTGTGGAAATCTTTTTTTTTGTCCCTGTGTTCCTCTTTTATACTGGCCCAGGACCCAGTGCCCCATGTTCACACCAGGTCTACCAGCCAATCTCCTGTCCCCCCCCCCCCGAAATTACTCAAGTGTTGCTGGGGCCTGTCATAGAGCTTTAGGGCATCCTGGGGGCTTGATCATCGGTGCTTCTGTCCAGTGCTTTTTTTTTTATTTATTCATATGCCCCCCCTCCCAAGCTTGTTGGTTACATCTGAAGGCAGCTCTTTCCTTTGGACAATGCCATCTCTTAGGAATCGTCACCATTCCCCTCAGGATGGGCACACCTATCTCTCCGTGCCACTTGTCATTCACCAGAGCCACTAATCAAATGGATCAGTTGGGCCATAAGGCCTTATCCCTCTACCCAATCAGAGCAGCCGTTAGTGTGGAAATCTCAGACAGTACAGTCACAGAAAAGTGGTAATGGAGGAGAGGGAGTTAATGTAAGGGGTATGACGTTTTAACCCGGAGATGAGTATAAGCAAAGCCAAGATTCCATAAAATATTTTTGAGTTTTATCTTAAAGGATTTAAGGTTAGGCAGTTCTTTTAGGACATGAAGGATGGAGTTTCTGTTTTCTTAAAGCAAAGGAAAAGTAAAGAAAGCCTGTGGCAGAATTGTTTAATTTGATTATGGTGAGCAATAGTTTAGCTGTCTAGTGAAGTCCCTGGCAGAATTATTTAATTTGATTATGCTGAGCGATAGTTTAGTAGTCCAGTGAAGTGGCCTGCTAGATAACTAGAGTTGTAGGATGTTGCTTAAAATAGGGCATTGTTCAGGTTTAGAAAGAGGTTTGTGGGTGGTGACTAATTGTGAGATAGGAAGTAGGATAATTCTCACCACTAAATTTGCTTAAGAGCCAGACAGTGGTGGGTTTTGTAATGAATATTGGAAGCAAATATAGCAGTTTTATTATAGCGTTTATCAAGAAGCTTAGCTTGGGAGGCCTGTAAGTTGAGCATTATAGTGGCTGCATAGAGAAGTGTTAGTAGTACGAAGATTTGGGCAGCATTTTTCTAGCTGAACTGGTCAAGTACGGTTTAATCCTACGAAGAGGTGACTGACATTATGATTAAAACACTCACAGCTTACAAATTTAAGCAAGCATTTCTTAATGATATTAGGAAGTTGGTGTGTCAGGCACACCCACAAGATACCAGACAGTTTTATAACACTTGATGAAAGAGAAAATGTATATTAATGAAATGTGGAAAGTAACTGATAAGCCTGCATCTAACCCAAAGGGAATATTCATGAATGTTTTGTATTTTAAACACGGGAAGTGGTAACACATAGCATAGTTTTCTAAAAAAATGGAATGAGTGTAAACTTGATGTGAGTAATAAAAATGCTGACAAGACTATAAATGATATATTACTAATGGGGTGTCACAAAGTGACTGCTAAATTAATGAAGATCACATAAACTCATAAAATGTCTTGTATTAGTGGACAGAAAAGAAATAGAGGGGCAACTAGATTCCAGTAGTATGATGACCCTCATTACGGGGCAGATTATTTGCAAACAGAATATTTATTCCTGCAAAGGTGCAGAAGTTATATGCATTCATGGGAATAAAAACAGATACACTATAGCCCAAATGGGAATTCAGACAGGGGTAGGGTATGGTCCTGAAACTATAGTATCATACCTTACTTATCTGATTACTGGAAAATTTGTTCCCCATTTTAAGTAATTGTCCAGATAAAATCACTTTAGCTAGCAGCTAAAGTGATTTTATCTGGACAACTGAAGAACTGAAGAGCTCCCATCCATCTACCTACTTTACTGAATAAACTACTTGAAACTTCAACAAGGCATTTTATTTATCCCACAGGGAGGGTATCAGAGAGAGAGTGTGTCTCCTAGATCTGCTAGTTGAAGTGATTTTATTTCGACTTATCCTTTGTATTTTGTTTCTTGTTAGTCTTGTCACCCTCTGGGTCACAGGTGGGATATCAGAACTGACTTAAGCTTTCTGGATTACCTCTTTTTTTCATTTTAAGGAATTGTGGAGCCAGTTTGTTTGTGTCTTTCGGCTTTTCCCGGTTAGGGGTCGCCACAGCGGAACTCCGGTCCGCTAATGATTGGTAGTGAATTTTTACGTACTGGGTTACCAGCCCTGACGCACAACCTTCAATGAAGGCACGCCCCATTCACGTATGCCTCCACACAGAAGGCGCTCTAGCTGAGAATCGAATGGGACAACGTCTTGCTATGAGGCAACAACGCTACCACAGCACCACCAATTGTGGAGCCAGTGGAAGGGTCAAATTATTATTGATATCCACAGTCCCCAGATACATGAAAAGAACCCCAAGTGCTTCCATCTATGGTCACCCTCTTCCTCCTACTGTGGTTGCACTGACAAATCAGAAGGAAGGTATAACTCAAGAATAATTCTGACAAGTCTCCAAGGGATAAAAATATTGGCAGGTATATACGGAGAGGGAAGACTCCTAGCCCTGTTGAAAGCTAAAGGGCAGCAACCTGAAAGAAATGGAATCAGAAAGAAACCAATGGCAGGGAGTGTACAGAACAAGAGCGGGGAGAAAGATATCAATGAACATGCTGCAAGCCACTCCCAGTGCCTGGTTGGAAGTCCAGGGAAGGAAGGGCCTCTGAAGAAAAGGAAAACCAAAAAGAGCAGTAATCCATACTAAACCAGGTCATAATGGTAATAAGGAAATCAAGAAACGGTGCTGGTTTGGAGTCAGTCCAGACATAGTGTGTAACCAGTAAGAAGAAGTAGCAGATGGGTATGCCAGGTATATATTTCTTCTTTTTTTTTTCTTTTTTATGGCTATGCAGATATTGATATAAGTTCCAATCTTGAGAGCAGAATGGAATACTGAGACCCCTCTCTCAGTATGTCAAAGTCATGGCCTCAAACTAAATGCTAAAAAATACGTAGTCATCCCATTTGGGAAAAAACAAAACACCCACGAATTACCACATAGGTGGCAGCCCCCTTAATACAGAAGAGGTAATAAGAGATCTGGGGACCCAGGTAGATAGTAATCTCTCCTTTGACAATCATATTGCCAAAGTAGTTAGGAAATCCTTCTATGTGGCCCATCTAATTACTAAAGGGTTCGCATCTAGAAATAAAGAGGTTATAGTGCCGCTCTACTCGTCACTCATTAGACCCATCATAGAGTGCAATGCCGTATTTGGGATGTACCTAACAAGACACTTCCAACAGCTGGAAAGACCACTAAAGTACTTCACCAAGAGGATTACTGGTCTCAAACATATGTTCTATGCAGCCCGACTGAAAAAACTCTGGCTGTACTCAGTGGCATATCGCTTACTTAGAGGTGATCTCTGCCTGACTTAAAAAGCCATGTCCAACTCAGAACTGATGGACATGCTCCACCTAAAGAAATCCAAGTCACTGTGAGCCACGTGCTTTAGTGAACTAAACCTCGTCACAACAATAAACAGAACATGCTGGAGGGATAGATTCCTGTCACAGAGACTCCCCATGCTTTGGAACAAAATTCCAAATTACATCAGGCAGAGCCCCTCACTAACACTCTTCAGGAGAAGCCTTGACGAGTGGATGGGTAACAGAAAGTACACCCCTGGGATCACTTCATTGGCTCTGCTTGACAGAGGATCAGTTAATTACTCAATGGGGCGGTGAAAGCTGACACACTCTGGCTAGGCTTATAAATGCCCTTGGGCAGATAGCCTAGTACCTACCTGTGAACCCTGCAGCAGATAAAGTAAAAATATGTGACTTAAATTGTAATTTGCATTTTTCAGTGGCATAAAATATATAGGAACTTGTGATCTTTTTCTATGCATTATAAAAAAAGTATGTGATTTTTTAACTGAAGTTTGTAACTGCCTTCTGCTGGGGAATATCACAGTTATACATAGGATGCCAAATACATAGCAGACATGTAAAACTGTAATTGTTATGCCCTGTGATCAAAAGGCCAGTGATATTCCTAGGTCAGGAAGTTGGAATTGTACAAGTGTAATAATTCAATTCTAAAAAAGGAATAATCAACTGAGCAGGTGAATATGAAACTGTCCAGCTGTGTATATGGTTTCTATATAGAAAATAATATAAACCAAATAACTGAATAAGCAACAGGTGGACAGAATAAGTGATATACAGAAAAGACAAAAGAGGAGAACTACTACCCTGCAACTTGTATTATATACAAAACTGTGTGCTTTTTGTTCTTGGTTCTCACCACTCGTGCCTATAAAATGTTTTAACAATTCAGTTAGATTATCTTAGGGTACAGTAATTATTTCAAGTCAAGAATTCTTAAGTCTAGCTACAAAAACATGTATTTATTTTTTGTAATATATTTTTTCAAAAGGATGATTTTCTGGTTCAATGCATAATTTCAGGTCTACCTCTATTTACCAAAAGGCCAAAATACTGACGACCACAATGCAAAGACGAAAATCACGAAACACGGAATCACGAATCAGGTAAGTATGCACAGGGCAAGTGAATACTTGCCCAAAACAACAGTAACTAACAACGCACCACCTAAAACCCATCTAGGTCGGGCGGGAGTATGCCCTCCAAGTATATCTACCAACTCTGGGATCGCACTATAGTGGAGAAATGGCATAATCTCCCATTAGACAAATATTCACTTGCCCTGTGGATACTTACCTGATTAGTGATTCTGTGTTTCGTGATTTTCATCTCAGCATTGTGGTCTTTGGTATTTTGGCCCTTTCAGTAAATAGAAGTAGACCCATCATTTCATATGTCTCTGTATATATAGCTGATAACTGTACTGTTTAATCTTATTCTTAAGCTTGACATTTTATTTATGTACTTTCAAAAAGCACTGAAAGTTGACAAACTGGCTGCCATCCACCTCTGATTGTCCAGACCCCTCTGATGCACACTGTCATTTTTATTTAAAATTATTTGACTAATTAACAAGAATGAATAAGTACCTGTAAGGTCTCCAGTGGAGAGGAATAACCAAAAAAAAAGGGAGGAAAAACTGTGTCCAACACTGTAGATCTGAAAGGTTGTGTGCCATAGGAGTTAACAGTTGTATCAGTTTAGTCATATTATTCACAAGTCTTTGTATGGACCGAACCATTCACAAGTCTTTCTATGGACCAAACCATTCTGGAATTACTGGCTGGCCAACCATAAAGAAGTTAGATTTATGAAACTCGACAAAGGTGGGGGCATTGTCTTAATGGATGTAATTGATTATACTAGCAAAATGTTGGACATTTTAAACAATGTATCACAATATGTCAAGGTTTCTAGTGATGAAATTAATTGAACATATTGCAAGATTGATGTATTTTTGCAAGATTATTGGACCAAAATATTATTGACTAGAGATTATTTACATATTTGAAAACTGATTCTCCAGTAACACCAGCTATTTTCAGGATCCTGGACATACATAAAGGTTTGTCAAATCTCCCCCTATGCATCCAGTTGTGGCCACCTCTAGTTCAAAAACACACCCCCTTGCTGTGTATGTCGATGGGACACTCAAAAATCTTTTTAATGGCTACCCTTGTATCTTAAAGGATTCTTGGGACTTTTTAAAAAACATTAGGCAAGAATTTTATGATGATAATGTATTAAAGGCTACGGTAGATGTAGTAGATCATTTTTCTCGCATTCCACATGACACAGGGTTGAATTGGTTCAGGGAAGCGTGTTGTAATATAAACTTTTTTATCGAACCAAAATGTTAATATGTTATGTGATTTTATTGAGATATCCCTGTCTAATAATTTATTTTTTGAAGGTAAATTTTTTAGACAGGCAAAGGGTGTTGCCATGGGGGTAGCCTGTGCTTCCCTTTATGCAAACCATGTGTTATGGTATTGAGAGCAGAATATGATCTTTAAATCTAGATTTGTGGAACACGTGGGTGTGTTCTTACGATTTTTAGATTATATATTTATTATGTGGAAGGGTAGTAAGTTGCTGTGTGATGAATTTTTTAACTTTTTAGGTACAGCTTCTGATTTTTTTTAATTTATATCCACTCAATCATTTGATAGTATGAATTATTTAGATGTCACAATTGACAAAGATAGACTGAGTCAGAGATTGTGTTCTAAGCTCTATAAGAAACTGACTTTTTCAAATAATGTTTTGGATTTCAGTAGCAGTCATCATATGTTTCAGAAGAGAGGACTTGTTAAAGGGCACATCGTAGAAGCATCTAGATTAACATATGAAGACACACAGTTTTTTTTATTGAGATCAACAACATCTTGTCTATGTTCTAGACAGCTGTGGTGGTGCAACGGTAGTGTTGTCGCCTCACAGCAATTGGTTCTCCTGTTCGATTCTCAGCTGGAGCGCCTTCTGTGTGGAGTCTGCATGTCCTCCCCGCGGTCGAGTGGCATTCAAAAGACATGCGTGAATGGGCGTGCCTTTGCTGAAGATTGGGCATCGAGCTGGCACCTCGGCACCCATAAAAAATCTACTGCCAATCATTAGCGGACCGGAGTTCCGCTGTGGCGACCCCTAACTGGGGAAAAGCTGAAGGAACAAGAACATTTTGTTTATGTTCTTGGAAAGGGGATACCTTCAGGATATGTTAGAACAAATTAGATGTGAAGTAATACCCAAGATAAATGAACTTGCTTTTTTTTTCTTCTTCTACTGGGCATTTGTCTTTCTGATGACACTAAGACTTGTATTAAAGAACACAATAGTAAGGAGGAGGGTAGAGGCCTTGACAATTATTAATTGACTATGGCCATCAAGTGTGGCAGTGTAAGTGACCAAATCAAGTAAATATTAATGAATAGTTGAAAATGCATTAAATACCATGATAGTTGTAATAAGTTATTAGGAGACCATCCTAGATTTATTTATAAGCGACAATATAACCTAAAAGAAAAGTTAGAGTTTCGGTATGGGGAAACCTCAACAAAACAAGCCCAATCTGAGTATGATAAGATGGGGGGCTTGCCCCTAATGTAAATATTTATATACATCTGAAGGTCACAATATTATTCTAAGGTCCATAAAATTTGAGTTTAATATCCATGGTCATTACAATTGCAGTAGTCAAGGAGTTGTTTATTTAGCTTTCTGTGACTTCTGCCACGCCTATTATGTTGGCAAGACTGAGCATTACTTAGGAAAAGCATTTACAAACATTATTACAATGTTAGTAAATGTAACACAAACAATGCACTTTACAAATATAAGCTGAAATGTAGTAACAACACCAAGATTTATTTATTTTTTTTTTAGAAAAAGTGATAGTGAATCCCAGGGGAGGACCTTGGGAATTAAGACTTGACTATAGAGAACTGTTCTAGCAGATTAGACTACCAGCTTGTACCCAGGAATGAATGATGCTGTCTCACTAAGCAGTGTTCTTAAGTTAAGAGCAGCAAAACTATAATTATTTTAATTATTAGCTTAAAATTCAATATGTATCTAATGATAGCGAGAGAGTTTTTGTATGACCTAAATTGATTTAATATTGATTTAATTTTTAAAATGTTTTCAAATGTTTTTAACATCTAGTGCAGTTTAAGTATTTAATTGTTTAAATGGATTGCATTCATTTTTGATCAAGTGATGGTTTTATATAAAAGTAGTCGAGTGTGTGCACAAAATTTATTCAGATGAAGTGCGGATAATTTAAGGATGAAAGCACTTTACTTTGAATAAATATCCACCCATGGTTAACAGTGTTTGATGTTGTGAATATTTTTCCACTCTACAGCATTGGACATAGTTTTTCCTTACATGTTTTTTTGGTTTTCTTTGTTTTTGTTGTGACAGTGGAGAGGATCCATCCACTATAGCCCTGGTGCACCACCTCTTACTTTTACAGTATATATTTTTGTTTTGTGTGTTGCATGTACCTGGAATAAGATAGACAAGATATTTTCTTTTAGTTATTCTGTAACGTTTCGTGTGAGCATGTCATAACTTGTTCCATTGTAACTGCATGCAAACTTGTTTTAGTTTTAAGGGTTAAGTATCCTCAGACTTTTTCCTAATGCATTCCTTCCTTATCATTCTGCATTTTTTTTTCTCTCTGTCAGCTAGCTGTCCTTTTCTACCCTTTATAACTTTAATTTTTCCTCAAGCCTTTCCTGTCACTCTGACTTTAAACCTCTTCTCACATTTCATCTGCATCTCTCTTGCCAGATATATATAGACAGTTTCACTTACAGTGGTTGCATTTGAGCAAAGACACATTTTGAACAGTATATCAGCCAGTCACTGTAAAGGAACAACAGATTGTGGACCATGATAGAACTGAATACAACAGCATTGATAGTAATATACGGGTATCTTTTTTTAGGCCTTTAACATAAATGCAACCACTCTTTTTGGCATCTAATTTTTGTAAGTCAAAGCTAATGTCAAAAGCTAATGCCTGACCAAGTCTGCACATGACTGCAAGCTTGGCACAACAATAGAATCCACAAAGACACTACTGTTCTCCAGAAATGCTTATTTCTAATTTCTAATTGGTGCTAGAGCCATGGTCTAAAACTGAATGCCAAAAAATGTGTAATAGTATACTTTAAGAAAATCATCCATCCCAGGGAATTACCATATAGACAATGCACCCCCTAAGAGTAGGCCCAGTGGTTAGAGACTTGGGAGCAGCTGTGGACAGTGACTTGGCCTTTGACTACCATGGGTCTACTGTTGTAAGGAAATCATTTTATAATGTGCAACACTTAAGCAAGGGTACGGCATCCAGGTCGAAGGATGTCGTCGTCCAGCTGTACTCAGCCCTAATTAGACCAATCATTGAGTACAATGTTCCCCTAAAATGCCCTCAGAGGTTCCTCAAAAAAAGAATACAAGATGTTAACCACATGGAATACGCAGACCACCTCAAAGCCTTATCTTTATACTCAGTCTCCTACAAATTACAGAGAGGTGATGTGTGCCTGGCTTACAAGGCATCATCTGATCCAGGAGTGATGGATTTGCTACACATCTGCAAGTCTAACAGCATTAGAAATGCCCAATCAAAGAAACTAAAATTTGTTTACACCATAAATAGAATATGTTGGAAGGGCAGGTATGTTTTTTCCGACTACCCCTACTCTGGAGCAGGCTTCCCATCCTTTCAATACAGAATTGCTTTGTCATTTACAAATTGGAAAACATGCTAACCTTAAAAAGGCCTCCTAGGGCTGTTAGCCTAATAATCGCCTATGAAGCTAAGTTGGTATGTTCCATGCTATGATTTTATTTTATAAATGATGCTCCATGCAAAGTACAAAATTTTAATTCTGTACCACACATTACATTATTCTAATACTGTACTGTATTGTGCACCCTCAGATGCATATTATAACACATCAACAGTGCCTACATAAGCAGTAAGCAACTAACAGTACTGTTCATATATTTAACTTTTAACCTCTTTAATGCTTTTCAAACACTGCATCCCCCATCAAACAGAAATCACATGTTGTGAGTCTGCACAATGTCAAAGCTGCATTCATATATAAAAAAGACTAATTACTGTACAGCGCTTTGTGTTACTGGTACTGGTCTCTGCATTTTATTTGAATCATACTTACTTTGCTGATTGGTTCCTTTCTTGTTTAAGTACAGAACAGAAAAAAAAGTGTCACCATACTTTCCACAATGAAGGTCTACTGCAACTGGTATATAGTATTTTAAATTATTTGTTTAGTATTGTGACAGTGATCTGGGGTTCTGGTTCCTGTTTATTTGATTACTTTAGCCACATGGTTGGCATATAAATGGTCATTATACATAGTACTGGCTGTGACTGACTGACTCCTGTTTCTCCCCTTTCTACCTTTGTTTTATATTCTGTTTTTTTTCTGAAGAAGTCCACTTGTCAACATATCAGGCCACATTTGTCTACTGTGTGACCTTGAGCAAGTCAATTTAACCAAATATTACTCCTGAGTTACCACTGAAAAGGGATTGTGTGTCTAGTGGACCTATCTGGTTAACAAATGCATATTATTATTATTTGCAATGTATAAATATATACAGTATTCTATCTTGCAGGTTCCAATCAGAATTAGTGTGATCATTTTACTGGAACTTTCTGCTGCTTTTCTTGATACATTCCAGGCTTATCTACCAAAAAGGGTAACATGGTATGTAGCAATGCCATGTCTTGCAGTATTGATGGCACCGCCCTAAGTGTAGACCCAGTGGTACGTGATCTGGGTACTCAGGCTAATAACAATCTGAACTTTGACGTATCCATATTAGCAAGGAAATCATTCCATGTGACGCATCTTATAAGTAAAGGCATCCCATCTAGATCTAAGGATGTATAATTCCATTATACTTGGCCCTCATCAGACCAGTAATTGAGTACAATGCTCCCTTTTGCATATACCTCACCAGACATCTGCAATGATTGGAGAGACCACAAAGGTGTCTCACCAAGAAATTACAGGGTGAGCAAAACAAGGCTTATGCAGAAAGACTGAAAGCCCTGTCACTGTATTCTGTCTCCTACAGGTTGTTAAGGGGTAGCTTGTGCCTGGCTTACAGGGCAGTCTCTGACCCTGCCCTAATGGAAATGCTACACATTCGTAAATCAAACTGCAGGAGGATCATTCACTCCAGGGATCTTAACCTAGCCTGTGATATGAACAGGTATTGCTGGAGAGATAAATACATCTCCCAGAGACTGCCACTTCGGTGGAACAAGCTTCCAGTTCAGATGAAGCACAGCCCCTCCCTGACCCTGTTCAAATGAAATCTAGATCAATGGATGGGTGACTGCAGATTCACTCCTGGGCTGGTGTTCATGTCCCTCCTGGACAGAGGAAGTCAGTATTAACTACCATAGATCCTTACATCTGTGAACTTCACTCACTTAACCACCGGCAACTGGGGCAACGTGGGATAAATATGAATAGACTTGTAAGGGATCTAGAGCCATTAGCCTAGTAACCTCCTATGAATAGAAACAAAAACTTTTTTCCTTAAACAAAGGCTAAGGATGCGCTCCAGTAGGTCAGCAAAACCACACAACAGCTAATCAGGAAAGCTATATGCATTCAAAGTGCAGAAGTAAGCCATTGAAATATAAATGGCATCACTAAACTGTTGTAGTTTAATGGCACTGAAATGTGACCTCAGACCACTCATTTTTCTTCCATGTCAGCACATCAAAATACCAAACAGTGGCATGGTGCTCATATATTCCCAGTGCCAGTACTGGTTGATATCTCTCCAAACCAGCCCATTTTCTCTACAGTAACTGTCATAATACAGCACTGAATATGAATATTAAGGAATATTTCCACTGCCATATTAGTTGCTACATCAGCTGTTCTGTCCTAGTAATGAAATAATCATAGCTTCAGGCCCCAGTATAAAAAAAAGATTTTAGACACACCAAAAATTTGGGGCGATCATGGTGGTGCAGCAGTTAGCGTTGCTGCCTCACAGCAAGAGGTTCTCTGGTTTGATTCTCAGCTGGGGTGCCTTCTGTGCGGAGTCTGCATGTCCTCCCTATGGTCACGTGGGTTTCCTCCGGGGTGCTCCGGTTTCCTCCCACATCCCAAAGACATGCTGTATGTGGATTGGGCACTCTAAATTGGCCTTAGGCGTGAGTGTGTGCATGCATGTATGTGCCTTCTGTGGAAGGTTGGGCACTGGGCTGGCAACTTGACACTAAAACTTCACTGCCAATCATGAGCGGACAGGTGATCCGCTGTGGTGACCCGTAACCGGGAATAAGCCAAAAGAAGAAGAAGAAGAAGACACAGCAGAAATTTATTTTACATTGCATAATTCAGAACATTTAAAGCTGGTAGTTACAGTGCCAGACTGCAGAGAGATGGAATGTAGCTTATACTTGTATCACCTTCAGTTTGTCATTGTCTTCATTAATACCCTTTTTTCCCATTTTTATATTGCGTTGGGGTATAATATCAAAATTAGTCAATGTGGCCAAACCCCTAGAGCCAGTGCTTATACTGCCAACTGGCTAGTCCTAAATAAATTATTTAAATTTCTTACATCACTAGGAAATCGGGTACTTCTAATACTAAAATTGATATTTCAGTCAGCTGTCTGTGACTATGAGATTAAAAAAAGCAGTTCAGATTTATTAGATTGATATGGATCACTCACTTAAACTGGAATATAAAAGAATTTAAGAATTAAAGATAAATGTGGCATTAACAGCTTCACAGCTACATACAGCTTATACTGCACTAAAAATAAAATCTGCTTACAAAGTAACCTCTGACACTTTGTTTTGTAACATCTGAGAACAAAACTTGTACAGTAGTGCTTGAATAGACTGTATTTCCATAATATTATGCATGGCATAATTCTGAAAACAGCTGATACTTTGTTTCGAGTTTATAATGGCACAGCTCTGGGTAATGTATAAGACTCTGGAATTTGCCCTGATTGAGCAGAATAACCTATTTACAGTTCTGCTCACATGGCTGTTGAAATTTTGTATGGTGATTTTTTGGGACTAAACAGTCTACAAATTTTTTGTGTAAATGTGCATGAACAAAGTGGCTTTGTGTTAAAGAATCAACAAATGACAACATGTATTCTTTTTATTATAAAATGTCAATAAAATGCCAAGGAATTCCCAGCAGAGGATTTTTCACAAAGTACAGCATCAGTTCAATCTGACACATAGGCTTCTGAATCTAAACACATTTTTCTTCTTCTTCTATGCACTGTACAGGCTCCATATCAAAGGCTCATGAGTTTGATGACCATATTGACCATTTAGGAGGTTGGTGCCCTGTGTATCCCTTGCTGGAACACAAAGGTGTCTGATCATCCAGTTCATTCTTGAAGATATACATTTAAAGTTTAAATATAAAGTTTTATTGAGAAGGGGGAGTTTATTCCATAGGTTTGGGAATCTTTGACAAAGGAGGTTGTCATGTTTCATAGGACAGTTGATATTCATTTTTATTCAGGGTGATGTTTTATGTTCAAATCTCCAGCAAGTATTGTACACAGAGAGTTTCAAATACTAAGGTATCCTTTAATACTCTGTATGCTAGTCATAGGTCTCCACTAAGAAGGTAATATGGCACAGATAAGAGAGAGAGTTGTAATCTTAAAACCCTTCAGTTTTCTTTGTGAGGAATATTCGGAACTTCTCCATTTGCAACAGACATCATGTGGGTAGGCTACAGAACAGTGTATGATATTCTATAAACTTCTCTGACAAGATCTGCAGAAAGAGGAACAGTTACCTATCTGACATGGCTCTCAACCTTACAGAAGATCATGTGGGCACCTACGTATGCTGCATGGGTGGTTGCAGCTATATGTGTATCAAATTAAAGGTCATTATCTACAATGATTCCAGGATCTTTCACTATTTAGTCAAATATTAGCTGATGCCCATCAACAGTAGCATAATAAACCTAGTGAGGTTCATATTGCCAAATGCCAGGATGGTGCATTTTTGGCACTGAAGGCCAAGTCATTTCTCCCGCACCGTTTGTGTGTAATGTTAAATGTTGTTTGAAATAAGGTGGTATCAGATGGATTAAAGACAATGCTCCCAATTTTGCAGTCATCTGCATGTTTGGTTAACTAGATAGTGGAGTCAGTTTTGACATCTGAGAAAGGGTTTCTAAAAATGAGTATCCTGAGTTACTCCACTGGTGGCAGGAGATCAGTAAGGTTAGAAGCCCCTGCTATTCTTACCTGCTGTGTATGACCATGTATCCAGTTGTGAGTCCATGTTATTAGAGCTTCATTTGCCTGCGTATTCATGCATTTATGTGTAATTCCATCATAGGGTATATTATTGAATGATACACTCAGATTGAGCTAAACTGCACAGACAGATAAATTTTCATTCAGGCAGACATTCTCATTCTCAAAACAATTGTGAAGTCAAGCATATAAGATCTACTTTGTTCAGAGTTGTATTGGATTAGGTCATAATGGATTTCTGTGTCTGCCTGAATAAGTTCCATGATTTTTTTTACTTTGCACAATGCACTTGTGAAACGGATCAATCTGTCATTAATGAATTCTGTAGAAAGACTTCCCTTGTGAACTGGGATCACAATATCTTGCTTCTAGATATCAGGAATGTAGCCATTTTTTGAAATTCACCATTAAAAAATCCATAGTGGGGTTTATTATGCTATTTTTGATGGCACAAATTTGGGTATCTCCTCTGGTGTAAAGGAAATGGTGCTTCTGACCTTACTGAGGTGACCATTTCAGATGTAATTTCAGTTTGGGTAATGTTGCAGGGATGAAGACTGGAAAGACTACAATCCTGGCCTGAAATTTAATTGAAATCTTTGTGCTAGTGTTGTACCTGTATCTGTTGTCTGTGTTATGGGGCTGCTTTAGCACACTGAATCTTTGTGCTGGTGCTGTATTATGGAGCTGTTCTAACACATTGAATAATTGTGCTGGTGTTTTACCTGTATCTGTTGGCTGTGTTATGGAGCTGTTCTAGCATGCTGAATCTTTGTGCCTGTGTTTTACCTGTATCTGTTGTCTGTGTTATGGGGCTGGTTTAGCACACTGAATCTTTGTGCTGGTGCTGTATTATGGAGCTGTTCTAGCACATTGAATCTTTGTGCTGGTGTTTTACCTGTATCTGTTCCCTGTGTTATGGAGCTGTTCTAGCACATTGAATCTTTGTGCTGGTGTTTTACCTGTATCTGTTTGCTGTGTTATGGAACTGTTCTAGCATGCTGAATCTTTGTGCCGGTGTTTTACCTGTATCTGTTGTCTGTGTGATGGGGCTGGTTTAGCACACTGAATCTTTGTGCTGGTGCTGTATTATGGAGCTGTTCTAGCACATTGAATCTTTGTGCTGGTGTTTTACCTGTATCTGTTCCCTGTGTTATGGAGCTGTTCTAGCATGCTGAATCTTTGTGCCGGTGTTTTACCTGTATCTGTTGGCTGTGTTTTGCTGCTGTTCTAGCACATTGCATTCTTGCCTGTTGCTGTAGTAGATCTTTTTATTGTCACTCGTCTAATTGGCAAGTTTACCTCAAATGAAGCTTTTCTGCATTGGATTTTTTTCCTTTTGGATGTAGGTGACCTTATCCTTGTTGCATTTGGCTTTAGAGGCACAGCTCGGGGTGGAGTGAAGGACATGACTGCTCAGTGTGCAAGATGTCACGGGGCACAATCTTCAGTACTGGCATTTGCCAAAGCACTGTAGTGCTCCATGTGTAGTTTAGTACATTATCAGTATTTAGAAATGAATGCTGTTACTGCATTTTCAGTCAGGGATGAGATACGCAGAGTTCTTTGTTAGCTGTAGCAAGCCATTTGTTACATTTGTAGTAAGTGGTTTGCCACAGTTTAAAGAAGAGAAAGGACCTGTTGTTTTATTTTTTTCCCTTTTTTTGTCTGGAGTATGAGAGGACATTTTTTTCTCAGCTTAAAGTGGAGGAGAGCTGCAGATCAGGGAAAGACCCAGGGTGCCAGAACTGCTAGCTACAGTTCCATTTGGTTGGGAAAAGTGTATCGGCATTGCACACTCTTTTCTTAAGGTTTAATAATGTGTTGATTTTTGTAGCTCCACCATTTATGATTATTGTAGAATTTTCTGGTAATCATTTGAAAATTTGCGACCCTATAGCACGAATCCCAAAACGCGGAGACTGAATGGCCAAAAGATTGGACTTGTATGTACTATGTCCGAGATGCCATTTTTCAGAATATTCCTTTTTCTGAAAGGTATGGCAATCACAGAGTTAGTATATGTAAGTTTTCGGGGGCTTACCCCCCCCCCCCTGCAAAAACACATTTTGAGGAGAAGAGTGATTCACTAATTGTTTGTGTTTTCAGTCCTTTTTTTTTTTATATATATATATTTTTTTTTTTTTGACTTTTGACTTTTTGCTGACATTTCAATAGGGAGCTGAATTTTCCACTATATTTATGCTTCATATGAATGGATTTATCAATGTAATTATTTAAAAATATCATAGAGGGCTGTAAATGATTCACCAATATATTGACTGTGAAGGGGACTAAGATACAGTCTGATTTCATCTGTACAAGGTGAGTAATGAAGCATCATAGTTGCCATCGAAAAATCCTTAATGATGGTATCACTTTTTATTAGATCTGCTTTTGTATACATGAGGAACTTCACAGCACTGTGGTCAGAACAAAAAGAGAGTGAGGGCATTGTTCAGCTTAGCACAGTTGTCAAGGATGTTCGTCAGGATGAAATGTAATATGTTTTGTTTTCATTTTTAGCATTTGTATAATTTATTTGAGCCTGTTAATGTTTATGCAGTCCCATAGATTTTGCACCCGATTATTTGTTGAGGCATAGATCTCCAATTGAGTGGAGGGAGGATTTAGGTCACTGAGTTGAACAGTATTTTCTGTTATGTATTGTTAAATTATTGTCAAGAAAGTAGTCATACACATGAGGTGACATGGAGAGGTTATGACAGCATGTTACAGAACTGTAGTTTGGGGTGATAGTTCTAAATGGGGCGTGGAGTAATTCACACCCACGTTTTGTTTTTGTAGCCCAGCTTTTCAGAGATTGACTTATACAAATTGATGCATTACCTGCTTGCTCAGTGGACCTGACTGAATGGAAAGATATGTAACCTGGTGTTTGTGGAATATAGTCTTCGAATCACGTCTCTCTGACAGTGCATACCCTGATCTTCTCAAAGGCACATTAATGCCACTAGGCCTCTTAGGTTTTATTTAGGCTGTTTGCATTGATGGGTCCTACCTTTATCTTATTGTTTTTTTTACAGAGTTTAGCTGAGTATGTCCATTCATTTGACTCTGCATAAGAAAAAGGCATAGGGTAGGGAGAAAACTCTATTCAGTACACAAACCCCTTTTGAGAAGTATAATCAATCCTGTGCAAAGTAGATCTGGGTACTACCCATTTCATCCCAGCTAAAGTGGTGTTTAATCTTCTGGACTGACACCATGATCTAAGCCAGTCTTTGAAGCCAGTGATGTCATCTGCATATTTAACTGCAATTTCTTGTGAGGGAGGGAAGTGACTAACTTCAAGGATTTACCAGTCTATGTAGGGGCACCCACAATTTCAGATACATGCCTGTGCATTGCCGAGATGGAGGACTATCCAGCATCACTGATTTTGACATACAGAGTTACAAAGTCAGAATTTCTTTTATTTATTTATGCTTTGTTGACTGGGGTAGTCCCATTACGCTAGCAGAGTCTTTTCAGGGAAGACCAGATTTATACTACCAGGGGAAATTTGGTAAGGCGTCGAGGAACTTTCCCTACTCTTTTCGATATGTTCTGTGGGATCTTTTACATCCACCAAATGAGATCTTGGTTTAAAATCTCATTCAAAGGACAACACAGACAGGTGTACAGCACCCCCCCATGCTGCACTTCAGTGTCAGCATTCCATCTTCCTGGTGTGGGAATAAAACCCACAGCTTTCTGCACCAAAGGTGAGTGTGCTACCCATTGTGTCACTGAAACTGCTTATCATTAGAACCCTGGATATTCTTAATGCCCATACTCATGTCCCTAATCTTAGGTCCGGAGAGGCGTGTTACTATCATTATCAAGCACATTCTGAGTCCAGGTCAGAGAATCTAATCACACGGTCACTGGTTATCAGGTGTTTTCCTTCATGTTCCGTTTTGAAGGATGGATTTAACAGCTGCGGTATTAAGTTATTTCCTTGTGACTGGTTCACGGTGACTGTGTCTGACTTTGTGTGTAGTATGGTGTTTCAAGGAACATGTCCAAAAAAGCTAAATGACTTTAGAGTTGAATAGGCTAGTACCACAATGTAAATTTTGCTGGAAGTGAAGAGGTGCTCACTGACCATTTTATGAGTAGAGAGCTTTGATTGTA